>NW_027526214.1:7729015-8029015 GCF_048455015.1 Haemaphysalis longicornis
TGGCTTCAGCCTGGCAATCGCAATGGCCACGGGTCACTGCTTGTTACAGTGTGCAGGTTTATATTTGATTCCCTACATTTTGGGGCAGCGTTTTAGGGTTTGTATGTTTGCGGTTGTGGTCCTATTTGAGTTACAGGTTGAAGCTAGCAAGCCTTATATAAAAATCCCGAAATCAGAATACCTCCTTCAATGACTATAGACTGATGGCCCTTGAGATGCCGCAGCTGCCTGCTTAGAAGGATGAAGAAAGCCCACCGGCGTGAGATTGCCCAAGATTCCGGCGGGCACCAACGGAAGCGTCCATTCTTTACCAATAAAAATATCGGCACTGTGTGTTACTACTCATGTATGTAGAATTTTTTGTCCATGGTGAGGCCAAAACCTTCACGTTGAATACATGATGCGCCCACTTGAGGAGAATGCGCACGTGTCTCCGTCAATACTTTATTAGGAATTTCACGTTTTTTTAAAAAAGGGAAATCTGGAACATGCATTTATTGTGCATACGCTCAAACATGACTGTACCGAAATGTATTGAAATATTTGTTGCCCTTTTCTTTGATGCTTGCACTATATTCGAATCAGGAAAAATATTTTTATGTGGCATAACTGCTTCACTGAAGAGTTCAATTCATAGAAAATCGAATTTACAGAGTGGACATAAGAGCAGCGCTTAAGACATGGTGCCTGATATTCGTCTTTTTTTTATACATGCTATGCGGTATCTCGTCATGTTGTTGCCCTCGACTTCCAGCCCCTTGCTGGTTCAAATAAGTTCTTAACGCAAGAACCTGAAAAACAGTCCCATTATTAATGCAAGTGTTCTCACTTGGTGCTGCTATGAACCCCCAGGTCTATCGATGGTCACATACTACCCAAGTCCTGATTTATTATTCCGCATTATCGCCCACACCTTAAATGGGCACGGGAGCATCACTCACGGCATCGAGCATAATGTTTGTCTCTTTCCTGTGGAAATGAGCCAAAAACGTTTCATCTACGTGATACGTTCCCGCGATCGGCAAGTTTTGCTGTTCCCGGGCCCCCGGACAGTCTGTGGGAGTGTTAACGAATGCATTTTTTCTGCCCTTCTTTTGTTAGGCGCTGGCGACATTGATTAAAATATAAGACCAACAACTCGTTTTAGAGCCTTTCTTAAATTTGAATAATTGCAAAAGAAGCGTCATAAACACAAGGTTTTTTCTTTTAATGAAATACATCAATGCTCGTTCGGTTCAAGCATCAAAGAGTCACCCTGATCGATCTAGCTGCTGACCTTAAAGCCAAAAAATGACAAGAATATATGAAACAGATATCACCGCCATTCTTACGAGATTATATCTTTTTGAAGAAAATGTTGTATTCACCTATATCTTTTTGAAGAAAATGTTGTATGCAGCCATGAAACAAATCCCCATCGGCTAAGAAAGCTATCAATAAAGTAACTACCTACGACTGTGTGTTACAATCCAGGATGAATGAAGTTGAGGAAAGATCACGCCGAGACGATCCTATCATTAGAGGCATTTGAGGATTCTTACAAAAGGTGGGAACAAACAAAAAACAACGTAACAAATTTAGTGACATAAGTTGTTGATACTTTCAAGCCAGAATAAATTCGTCAACCGCAGAGATCAAGGTTGTAGAAGTAATAAAAGATTTGGTTCCCTTATTGTCAAATTCATTAACTCCAACATAGGTGATAAACGTGATTTGTAAGAAATTATTTCAAACTCAAAAATATTATCAGAGAAGACTCTTCCCCCGAATAGCATGCTTCCGCAAAACTTTCCAGGAATATTCTTTCAGCCAGCCCAACTCCCCCCACTTCCAACTTCGTCACAATGAGCTTTTAAAAATAACAAATGGCTCACGTACAATACTTACTCTGACAGAGTTGCTGAATAGTAATGGGCAAATGAAGTGATCTGCAATAACTATGTTCCGACAGAAAACACCTCGTAGGGATGCGTGGGGTGATTAGGACCCTTACTATTTGAAGTGTAAGTTATCTTCACCAACGTCACAAGCCCATTTTAAACCTAGGTGTTTATCATACCCAGGAAGCACAAACACTGCTCATTATGCTGTCCTTCCAGCACACGAGCACGAATTTCATTTTCTCGAGACGCCCGTCGGTATGCAATATACAGGTGTGACCGGACTCCGCGAAGGATAGGTGATGTACAACCGGTGATAACAAATGACATCCCTTCGTCATGTGTTCACACTAACTGTGATCTTGAAATAATCTGCGCTAGTATTATGCCTTGGTGTCCAGAAACCTGCTGTAGAAGCCCGCCTTTATTATTGCCTTCATTTGTGTGCGAATTACACGATTCTTCTGACACTTTCACTACATATTTTCTGCGCATCCAATATTGTTGCTGGTTGATTTCAGTTTTCCCAACATGCTTTGAAAAGCGGAACCGTATCACATTGTCACCCTCTTTTGCACAGGGTATTCAGTTTTGGATATTTATTTTTCATTTTCTTTATTTTTGCTTTGCCCGATGGCCTAGTAATATTAGTTAGGCTGCCTAACATACGAATTCGGATATTTATTGTGAGCGCCTAAAGCTGCTAAACATCACCTTTTGCCGAACATTGGCCCATTGACGCAAAAAACTGGTTAACTGGACAATTTTGAACGTAATAGTCCTACAAGACTGATCAGGCAATGTCATTCCATTACATCAGTGCGCATAGCTCTTGAATCTGTAGGAAGCAGACTCGGTCATTGTGGTCGATGATGCTTCCTACATTTATTCAGGTCGCCACATGTAGGGAACGTCCGGGTCACCACTTGTAGGAAGCAGACTCGGACATTGGGGTTGATGATGCTTCCTACATTTATTCAGGTCGCGTTGGCCCGGCCAGGAGTTGGAGCGTGCGCCGCAGGAGTTGGGTCGGTCTGCGGTCGCCAAGCTCTTCGGTGTAAAGTAGCTGCTGTAGGCACGTGCGCTCAGATGGTGCTGTGCGTTCGAGTAGCGCTGCTTTGAGCTTGTCGTAGGCCGTTGCAGGTGGGTTGTGTATGAAGGAGGCAAGAATGTCCGCAACCTCTTCCGCAGCAGTCGCTGGTAGAGCTCTCACGACGTAGTGGAACTTGCGTTCTTGGGAGGTGATGCCAGACAGCGCGAACTGTGACTCGGCCTGGAGGAACCAGATGGTCGGGTTGTGTTCCCAATACGTCGGCAAGTGGATAGCTAGGGCGGCGATCTCGTTGCCGGCTGCTTGCGGTGCTCACTGGTTCTGGTCGTTGCTGGACATGGCTCTACAACTTCGCTTGGAGGGATATCAAGTCCGGGTCACCAACTGTAGAGCGCATGCCACGGAGGCGTTGAAACAGAGACCCCACGGCGTTCGGAATAAACCGACGTGCTACGTGGTCTGGTCGTCTCTGTTTCAACGCCTCCGTGGCATGCGCTCTACAAATCAATTATTCTTTACGAACTTCTCTACATGTTCAAAAATTGTGTTTCACACTATCGCCTAAAGTTTTACATCACAATCCACGTGTGCCTGTCGAAGCAGCGGTGAAGCAGTATGTTATTCATTTATTGCATAAAATATCATTCAGCTTCTGAACACGAATATATTTTTTCAAAGTTTCTATGAAGTCAAATTATTTATTTATTACACCTACTGTTCCTGCTCAATGGAATAAAAGGAAAGTTGTTTTCACTGTGTAAAACGCAAATTATTGTTTCCCAATTCTCTAAAGCACACGGAAATAGTTTTCACATAAGTTTCACCAACCTTGTTAAATTGTTTGTAACTCATTTTATTGGCCCAACATGGCTTTCGCAAATCTTTCTGGTGTGACACTCAACTTATACCAATTAAGATACATTTTACGCCGTATTTTAAACAGATCTGGCTAACACGTTGCAATAATTTGTTTAAAATATTTGACGAAGTGTATTCGCAACCTTTACATTTTAAGCAAAACCGACTTGCAAAGGACTTTACAGTGCTTAAGCGGATCAAGTAATTTCTTCCTAAGCATTCACAATTCGTTACTGCTAACAACATAAGTACATCTCTGTTCCACCTACGGTGGTGGCTCAGTGGTTAAAGCATTGCGCTGCTCAGCACGAGGTCGCAGGTTTGATTTCCGGACGCGGCGGCCGCTTTTAGGATATAGGCAATAAGCAAGAATGCCGGTGTGTACGAGATTTCTGTGCACGCTAAAGATCCCAGGTAGTAAACATTAATTCAGAGAACTTTACTAAGGCGCCCTTCATCACCTGCGTTGCATCCGCACAATAATCCCAACACTAAATCAATTACTCTGCAACCTTTCTTCATTGTTTCACTAGGAATTGGTCTTGGTCCTTTCCTGTTTCTTATCTAAATTGACGTCCTTCCTTCTTTTCGTGTCTTTGAACAATCATTTGTCTGCCGATGAGGCTGTTATCTTTCGCGAAATTAACTCTGCCAGTGACACTAACGCGCTTCATTCCGATGTCAAGATACCTATCTGGTGCTTCGAAGGACTGTAGAAAGAAGATTATTTTTTCTTATACCACTATTATCATATACAACAAATAGCTCCTCTATACTATGTGAACAATGTTTCGGGAAAGCCCATCTTTTTTATAAATACGTAGCTGTTCACAACTTAGCTAACCTAAATTGAAGGATCCACCTAACCCATATGACAAAAGCTAACCGCATGTTGTCTTGTCTGCACCATTACTTCTGGGACTACAACCTCGAAAAAACATTTTGCTTAGAAAACATTATTAAGGGATAAACTCCAGTATTCTACGCCAGTGTGTGACCCCTGCTGCGATAGCCTAATTACTTCTCTTGAAATTCTTCAAAAACTCGGTTGGCTTCGTTCACTGCAAATATCACCGTACTGTAAAACCACCGTCCATAAATTTATTATCGGGCCACCATCTTTAGCTGGTGCCCGATGCACCTTCCGTCTTATATAGCTTTACAAACAATACCTTGATCCCACCAGAACAACCAACTCATAAATACTAAGGAATTCATTTTTTCCTACATAAATCACCCTCACAAAGTTGGTATCGAACATAGCAACACACGAAATTTTCGAGTGTCCATTATTCTCAGACCGTAAGATCAGTGGAACCGCCTTCCCACAAATGTTCAGGCCATTCAATATATTGGTTCATTTTACAATGCATGAGTGAATATTGTGTAACCAAGCTAACTTTTTTAGTTACCATAACTGCTGTGTTCTCATGTTATTTCGCTTTTGTGTGTCTGCCGCTGAGGGTATGATAAGTAAAAAAAAATAATTGCCTGTAAGAAAAGTGTCCCGCAAAGACCTGATTCATAATTTAGCAGTCTCACCTAAACCAAGTGCATTTTTGCGGTTGTGCCACAACGTAGGTCTGATTTAAAAAAAACATACAATATTATGAGGGATATACAAGCTTCATTTTTAAGGTATTGTATATAGTGTTTACTTCACCTGTCTTTGCTAATTTACAATGAAACGTCGATTACAATCACGGTGAAAAGGCCGAACGCCGACGCTGAACACCACCCGATCAATGTTGGCAGCGTTCGACTGGCACAGAAAACACATGCTGATGGCGTTTTGCTGGCAAAGAAAAACACATTGTGCTCAAAGAGAATAACGCCTAAGAATTTCAACTCGAATATAGAGAAAAAATGATAGAAAGAAACGAAAATGGTAAAGAAGCAATGCAGGAGACAAACAAGCTGCAGAACAGTAGGTCACATGGTCTAAATTAGGACCCCGCACGGGGACCCTTGAGCAATCATGGTGACGGTATTGGCGACACCGCTGACCGAGAGGCGTATTCCCAAACCATATCCCGTAGGGGCCCAGGCCGACCACACCCCCTAAGCAGGGGCGCAGCCAAAGAGATTAAAAAATGGCAATTTTTTTGACCTCCTTGGACGCAGAACCGTGACGTCTCTACCTATATGTGTGCGACTTCGTGCGAGGTGGATTTCTTCTTTTTTTCCATCTCCCCTCGTTAGGACTGCTTGGCAGGCGGTCGATGGTTCAGCTCCGTGTGCGGGGCTGGCCTGTGGAGCTGGGGAAGCTAACGCACATGTGGTAGAAGCTGACCTTTTGTACCTGAGCCCCCGATCTCTCCGCGCTCTTCTTGCGCACCTGCAAGTTGACGCTTACCTCCGATCGTGTTCCAAAATAAGCGCTCGACTCGGTGCTCGAAGTGCGCGCGCACGGAAGAACGCTTTCACGCGCTTGTGGCAATTATACACGGTCCCGAAAGCGAACACCCTCATTGAAAGCTCATTCTACAGCTCAAAGAAGGGTATACAATTGAGTTGGGTGCTCTTTCACTATATACACAGCTGAAAACACGATTCGGTGCTGAAGGAAATGATTACAAGAAAGGCAGCCAATTACCCATGACTACATTTACAAACTGTCCTACTCTTGCGAAATATTACAGCTGCATGAGCTGCTACATTTTGGCACTTTCATAAGCACAATTTCGTTAACATTAACTTCATTGCATTATTCTTTATCATGAACAGTGCCGCTAAAGAAAACATTGACATTTTGTTAACAGCAATGGAAGGTGTGAATGGTTCCTGCAAGGGTGATACATTGATAAGAAAGACACCAGCTCAAACGTACACGTTTTACACTCGGTCATGAATTCTGCATAATTTACACTGCTGGTCATAACAAATTAGGGAAACAATATCGAAAATATATACCAACCAAGGGCTAAGTAATAGTTGGATTGTACAGCAACTGAAGTACTCGAGGAGTTTGATATATGTCTTCTGTACAGGGCTATTGACCACAGTCTCTTCACTGAAGCCACTTGGCCGAGTTTCATATCAGTAATCATGCGTGCTACCACTAACGCTATTGCCAATGTCGATTAGTTATTTGTAACAATTTGTGCTTCATGCACACAGAGATTTTGCTGCATAAGATTGGTTATTTATAAATGGACAGCTCCAGCAGGATCAGAATGGCGCTGATGCCCACCCTGTAATCGAGAAGGAACACCAAATCGTTACCACTTACCGTAATTACCCGATTCTAACGCGCACATTTTTTCCGGAAAAATAGGCCGAAAAATCGCAGGGGCGTTAAAATCTGATACGAAACCGAAACTGCCGAAACGGCAAAAATTTCGTCCCACCCATCGCCATCGCCATCTCAAGATGACACCAAAGCCTTGAGCAACATGGAGGAAGACTTCCTCCATGTTTAGCAACAATTTTTCGAACACAGGAAGCATAAGCGCCTAGGCTTTTCTATCGTTGTTCACACAAATCGTGAAATCGTTCCACTTGCGCACTTGATAACAGCAATGGCAGCAGCGGCTCTCACGCGTTCAACACGAGCGGTCGGCTGAAGCGTGCGGCTCTGGAGAAGTTCGCGGGATGGGCGTGCGAGGCGTCGTCCCTGATCCCATCGACCATGGTTGAACGTTCGTTTAGAGGTGTGGCATCGCGAACGCTCTTGGTGGCACCGAGGACGAGATGTTCTGGTCAGGAGAAAGCGGCGAGGAGTGAGATGAGTGAGGTTAGTTCACGAAGAAAATCGCCCATTTCTCCCGCATTCGTTTGTCTGTGTCATAAAGTTCCGTGCGCGCTACAATCACAGGTGCAAGTTTTTTTGTTTTTTTTGCCAAGAAAATCGTGGGCGCTTTAGAATCGGGGCGCGTTACAATCAGGTAAGTACGGTAATTTGGCTCTGTCCATTATTCGACCGTAATCGCCACAAGCTGTTAACTCTATGTCCCGCCCCTGTGACTGAACAGGAACATGTTAGTCGGGTCGGTGACGATCCCACCTCACTAGAAGCAATTACCGAGTACGCCCTTGAAAACAGACTCTACAAATTGGTGTAGCAGCCTGGCCGACTTTCCCGTTCGGTATACAATGTGAAGTGTCTGCAGCGTGCACTGTTTTCAGTGTGAAATGCATTATCCACAGTGTGAACTGTACATTTAAGTGTGAAGTGTGCGTTTTGCTGCCACTGACTGACTTTAATGTGTTCATTTTGCAATCAAGCCCCCAAGACTGCAACTGTGTTCATTGTGCGAGTTGTGGCCTTCCCCTTTTCTCCTCACCCTTTCTCCCCCAGGGCCCCATGGCCTCTCATTTAATGTAGTGTTACACACAATCAGATACGTATATTCTTTTCGCTGGGACTAATGAGTAGTTGCCCGTGAGCTTCAAGTCACGGTAGTCGCAGCAGAGATAAAACTAAGTAAAAAAGTTATCTCCTTGTCGCACTATTTTTACGATAGTGATCTCGGAGTCCAAATAGCGGAAAAAATTGTCACTTTTAGAGATCCACTGATGGGTATAGATGAGCAGTTTATGTCAGTTTCCTGGGACGCATTTTTAGCTACCACGTATATATATTTCTGTAGTGTCTGGCCTTTTAATTCGCCAGCATTGTGTCACAGCTCATACCTCAACTGTAAGCCACCCACACGCAAAAAAAGTATACAAATGTATAAACAAGAAATACCAGGATCAAAATATAAATAGTACAACACAAGTTGCCCGCGGAGCAAACCATCGGCCACCCGCAAAGCAGCCGAAACGAGGGGAGGGGGAAAAAAAAAAACATCCACCTCGCATGAAGTCGCGCATATATAGGTAGAGACGTCACGGTGCTGCGTCCAAGGAGTTTCAAAAATTGCAATTTTTTAACCTCATTGGCTGCGCCCCTGCTTAGGGGGTGTGGTCGGCATGGGCCTCTGCGGGATATGGTTTGGGAATACGCTGCGCCCATGCTCAAACTGTAACCAACCGTGGTGATGAATTTTGAGGTGAAGGGGAGAGCCCTCAAACGGTGGCCGTCGGGGCACAGGTCAAGCTCCGGCGGATGGGCTCTCTGTCTGTTTTCCAGCAGGGAGCTCCGGGATCTCTCTAGTTAACAAGGTACGGCTCGGAAAGAAAGTACCCCCTTTTCCTGCTGTATACTGTAGGGTATGGTATATTCTATACCACCCATGCAAATGATCGAGCCCTGAAGAGGACTCGCACCGCAACTAATTGCCTTCCAACCACTTTCTGATCAATTTTTTACAAGACCTGACAACTTCCGACGTTTTCTGATAATACAGTCCGTTGCGAAAGATGAACCAACCACCATAATTCAGTCTTCTTGGTAGTTAAGATCAGAGTGTGTAGTTGGTGTAAACTACAAGGCGAAGAAGCTAACATCAGGTGATAGTCGTGTTGAAGTGCAAACCGAAGAACAATCCAATAAACTCTTGAGTCAGACTGAGATGCATGATATCAAAGCATCTTCTTTGAACTTGTTGTTTGGCTAGTTGGTTTGTTTTCAAGTGGAAATTTGAGCGCAAAAATTCGACAGACACAGAAAGACCAGACGGGACTAGCGCTCACTTACAACTGTGTTTATTTTGCCAAAGCATCCAAGTACAAGAGTCGACGGAGCCCGTTATCACGTTTTTAAAAGATCCAAAAACGCTTGCTTTTTGCCATGCAAACATACCGAAGTGTCGCTAACACACTTTTCCCCCATTTTCCTGATATGATAGGCCTCTATTATTTCTCGCGGTGTCTTATCACGGCTTCTGCCTACAATCTTAATGTACTGAATTAATGGGGTGCATTTGCTGTCCCTACACTCACAACAGTGGGTAGGGAAGTGTGCCCCCTTATGCGTTTGTTAGTGAAATATAATGTTCACTTGTACGGTCATTTACGCATCTTCCCGTCTGACCGATGTACTCCTTGCCGCATGTTCGAGGAATGGGGTAGACCTCTCCAACTGCACAGTCCACGTAATGATTGGCATGCCACCTTTGGCAAGCCTGTTTCTTGTCGCCTCGGCCGCAAGTTCATTGACATAGCTAAACAAGCTTTTTGGGGGCAGAAAACACAACGGGTACTTTGTGACGGGTGGCAACTTTTTTCAAATTATGAGCCACCTTGTGAATATAAGGCAGTACGGCCGCCATTTTGTTTCTTCACTGGCTTGGTTCTGCGGTCAATTCTGCCAGGAGGAGGATGCAGGAGGAGGAGCTTCAGGAGGAGGGTTTCAACAACTGCGACTAGTACCGTGTAAGAAAATCCGCCTTTTTCAAGCCGAGTAACCTGTAGTCTGAAGCTTTTGCCTGTGGAATGGATGCAAGATTTTAGAAGGGATCACTGTAAGTATGACGCCGCTATTGCCCTCCTTGTGCTCTTCGAATGAGCTGAATCATAAGGTAAAAACCCTTTTCGGACTTAGGCTGGTAAGAACAGCAGACATGGTTGTGCGAGACGGTGATAATATTATCTAAAAACTGTAAGTGATCTTGGTTAGGAAGTTCGTGGGTAAAGGATAGGTCTTTGCCCACTGGTCGGAACGTTGACAAAACGCTGTCTATGGAAGAGTCCTTCGTAGGCAAACCTTGTTTTTTTAAACTATAGGAAAACCGACTATGTACCTAAAAACTTTTAAAACAGCCTCTTTGCTCAGGGCTAGTTCCAGGTCCCAATCAATAGTGAAAGGAAAATGTTGCTAAGGATCTCGGACACGCAAAACCCAATACAAATGCCTTTGCGCTGAATGAAAAGGCGGTGATGAAAACACACGAACGTAGAGGCAGGGTAAAACTCCAGCAGCGTCATCAAGTTGTCCAAGGAAATTCCTGCCCTGTTTTGAAAATCCACCACTCTGTTGTCTTCTACGCATTCCCTAACAGCACGAAACAGGTTTTCATGTGGCAAGGAGTCAAACAAATCTTCTACATCTAAGGAAAACGCATTATCAATGGACTGTCCAGACTGCGAATACTGAATCACTTCTAGGGAACTTTTTGTGGCGAACGGGTTTTCAATGACTAGTCGCTGCCACTGCTTGAATAAAAACCGGCTAACTTAGTGTGGCCAACATCGCGTTCCGTGACGATTCCCCTAAAAGGCATACTCGGTTGGTTGGTCTTGGCGGAGAAGAAAATTTGAATACTACTCCGTTTGCTTGGTAGGCACACTTGCCTACCCACTGTAGTGAGTGTAGTGACAGCAAATGTACCCCGTTATTATAGGTGATTAAGATTGTAGGCAGAAGCCTTGATAGGACCGCACGAGAAATAATGGAGACTGATGATATCAGGAAAACGGGTGATAAGTGCGTTAGCGACCTTTCGGTATGTTTTCGTGCAAAAAGCAAGGGTTTTTGGGTCTTTTGAAAACCTGATAATGGGCTCCGTCGATTCTTATACTTCGATGCTTTCGGCACAATGAACATAGTTGTAAGTGAGCGCTAGTCTCGTCTGGTCTTTCTGTGTCTTTGTCGAAGTTTTGCGCTCAAATTTCCACTTGAAAATCAAAATATCTGTCACTCCTCACCGAAGCCTAAACGGAAATCAAGGTGTAATTTATGAACCTGACCTCTTGAAAGAGAGCGATTCTGACATCTTATATGGCAAGCGTGACCAAGGGGTTACTGCAGTCCGGAGAACAATGATAAGTCGTGGTGGAAATGAAATATCCAAGAAGCTTGTCATTCTAACTTTTGATATTTTTACATTGCAAAGTTTGACACTACATCCCAAACTTGGGCCGATGCTTCAAGTACAAACGGTATGGGCACAGTACAACCTCCTGCCGCAGATGTGTGACGTGTCCCAAGTGTGCAGCCCACGATCACCCGTCTGAAAACTGTACATCTGATGAGCTGAAATGTCCAAACTGTGAACGACCGCACGCAGCCTATTCACACAAATGTGGAAACTCCAAAGGAGAAAAAGAAATATTCAATCTCAAAGTAACACAAAACATCTCCTACCAGGAAGCCCGGAGGAAACATGCCATGTTTTCTCTTAGGTATGCCAACGCGGCTAGCTGGGGGCGGAGCCACATCTGAAGTCGGTGGCAACCCAGTAAAATAGTGCTGACTTGGTCCCATTCTCGCCCCACACAGTGCTGCACTCGGCAGCCCAAAATATCGTCACAGTACCTGTGACAGCAGCAGCAGTGGCGACAACACGTCTGGAGATGATGCAGCCACTCTGGTGTCTGATGCACCAGCCATCAGTGTTCCTGGGAGGTTGCGGGACATGGACTCGGCGGGGCCGGCTCCACTCTTCACGTTTGCCGTGCGGCGTTCTGCGCCTGCAGCGCGCACGGCCAACAAAGACACCAAGCCTCTCGGAGCACGTCCGAAAAAGCCTGACCCATCAGCTGCTCATGCACCCAGAACACAAATAAGCCAGAATGGGAGTAAATGGCTTGTTGCATAACTCAGTACGAATTCGGTGTTTTCAATAGTCCTTCCAATAAGAGTTCCGCCTCACTTCCGTTATTTCCTCAGTTTTTCCAGTAGCATGTTGGAGTAGCCACTACAATGGGAGCTTCCAGGGGTACCATTGGGAGTGTATTGTTTTCTCCAACTGGGAGTTTTCAGGGTACGCGCTGGGAGCTGTGTTGACCTGCATTCGAGTTTTTTGTTTGTTTTTGTGCGCTTCATATAAGCCCTGCAGAAGAATGTATTACTGTATTTGGGAGTTCCTAATAAGCGCACGGGCCGCATTTATATTTTTCGTTGAGGATTAAGTTATTTCTTGTCTTTTTTCCGCTTCAAATGTTGAATGGCGAAGCGTAAAAAGTTTGTTTTCTGCACAGTAAATTTATGGCATAAAAATACATAAATATGATATACGTGTGAACACGTTAATAAGACAATAAAAACACTGAATCAACAAACACATAAATCGAGAATAGAAGGTATCTTGCTAAGAGTTTTATCTACTACAACACTCCTCAACGAACAAAATTGAAGCCATTTGCAAACAATAAGGTCAGCATGTCGCCGGTGCGCTGTTTGCTGGCACCTGCATCCCAAACGCTGACGTTGCCGCACCTCCTAGCACGTTCCCCAGGAAGCCACAGCAGAACATGCATTAGAGGGATAGCAAAACTCTTTAAATCTGCGGCAACAAATACACAAGCATATTGGGCATCTGACCTAAAAAAAGAAAAAAAAACCCACTGTAAAGACGCTTAACTTGTCACTCTTTTGTAGAACTTTCCGTAATGTCTGAATATTTATTTAAAACTACGCAAAACTCCACTTCCGTCCAAGACACCTGCGCTCACTTGTTTGTCTAAACGAAGTGCTCTGTTGTTCAAAAGTGCTCTGCGGACAAACTTCTCAAAGTGCTTCCTTTCCGTGCTTCAGGTTTTACTACCCGTACTGCCCCTCCCTCCCCTCACACAAAGTTAAAGAAAAATTTCGGTCGGTGTGACGCCTGGCCCCCCCTCCCCACCTAAAAAAATGACATAAGCAGTCGTCCGTCGACTCATGGAATGGTCCCTCGAATGTCGTTTGCTGGTTATAGTTACAAGCGCTTAGCGTACGGAGAGCTCCCACGGGGCCCTGACCTTCTCCATTTCCAGTGAAAGCAATTCTTCGCCGCCGGCACGCGGCAGTCACCCTCCTCGTAGCAGGCGCGGCTGGCACGACACGTACTTCTCAAGAAAAACGGCCACCCTGTGACGTTTGACCGGCCAACTTCACCTTCACCTGCCAGTAAGCCACAGGCACAGCCTAACAAAAACACCTTAAGCCCTTCACAGTTCGGACAGTTTTCATTCTGTTCGCGAGTGTGAATGAGTGGGTGTTCTGCTCGAAACCCGCGCAAATACGCATTGTGTTCACATCGTTCGGCCTCCTTAATGACGTTCCGGGCATGGTGCCGTCTTTCACGCACAACGCTCATCTCCAGTGGCGGAGAATCGCCCGTGCCGTGACCCGGCCCGGGAAACACGCCGAGTTTATTTGACACTAAAAGGGCACAATTCTCCCAAAATGTTGGGTACAATAAAAAACGTGAAAATCTTAACTTCAACCACGTCGAACAGGAACAACAGCGTTGTTTTTACGAGCCAATGTCAGCGATCACTGCATTTAGGCCTCGCGTCATCTCCCTGGCGTATTCCGTCAGCTCGAAGGTCGGTGACCCGGAGGCGACGTTGCAGTATGTTGCACGTCAGTGTAGGCTGGTTCCACAATGTTCGCAACGAGCTTCGATTGTCGCAAAGCACTTCAAATCTGTTCGTGCGGCCGGGAGTTCATATCGACAATAAATTTTCGCGGACACTTGAGCTCACACGACACACGACACGAACTGGCAGCCAATTTGTAAGGACGCGCATAGGGGGAAGGGGTGAAGGAGGAGATGGAGTTGGGTGAGGCGCGGGAGTTCTTAATACTCCAATTAGGACAAACGCAGTTTTGATAGCTAGATACTGCGTTTTGTGAAGAGGTACCATCGTGGTAAATGCCGCTATTTACAACGGCTTGTGGCCCCCGGTGGAAACTGGCAGTTTTTCCACGATCATACTACCACACGTGGGAGCAGGCCGCCTGGCGTGTGAAAAACTCCCATTCAGGCTAACTTGTGTTTTGTGTGTGGGGCGCCCTTTGAGGAAATGAACGTAACGCCGTCCCCAGTGGCACCAGAGTTGTCGAGGGAGCGGTGCCCTTCAGTTGAGCATAGAAAACAAATAACAAAAGAACATGTCCACCACGCAATAATTACAGAAACCTAACTAAACAAGCGAGAACATTCGTCCGAAAAACGAAATTTATGTTGCAAAAAATTGTGCAGTGAAAATTAGGGGCCCGTTGAAAACTATTGATGACATTACGAAATATTGTCAGAACACAAGCCAGAGGTAATTTGTCTCCTGGGAACACATTTGAATGCAAAACACACACCCTTTCTGACACAGTACACGGTTTTTAAAAAGAATAGATATGCGGAGCTCACGTCTCTGGATTGTTGCCTTAGTCGTTCTGAAGTCGATTGCTTGTCATCAAATAGGCCTGCAAACTAACCTTGAAGCAGTTGCCATGAGGGAGATTATCCTTAATAAGCTAATACCTGCTTTTTTCGTTGTATATACCGCCAGATTACTATCTCCACGCTAATGAGTTAGAAACTTTAGTTCAGAAACTCCCGCAGCCTCTTATACTCATTGATCATTTTAATGCTCATCATCAACTCTGGTGTTCCGCACGTGCCAATACACGAGGAAGACTTACAGAAAAATTCTTGCCCTCTTCTGGCAACTGCTTAATTAAGAAGAAAACAGCCGACTTATTCTGCACAAACAACCACAATTACTCCTCGATCCATCTCGCAATAGGCTCCTTAACTCTTTTTCCATTATTTCAGTGGAATGTAGCACCAAATCACTACGGCAGTGACAATTTTCCAGTTGCAATAACCGCAATAGATAGCCCCATAATTCGCACACACAACAATTTTGTGGAGAGGAAGCCGACTGGAAAAATTCAGGGTGATCTCCCAACTGTAGTATGAATGAAGAATAAAGTTAGATATTCCCGAAGCAACAGATATAATTACTCAGACATTATAGATGCAGCATATCCCGCAATTCCCCAAACCACTGGTAGAAACAACAACAAACGGAGGCCTTGGTGGAACGAGACGTGCAAGATAGCTAGCCAACAACAAAATAAAACTTGGGAATTCCTCAGAAGGTATCCAAATACTGAAAATATGGTTGCTTCAAACACGCAAAGGTAAAGGGCCGCCAAATTCAACGAGAGGCGAAAACTGATCACTGGAAAACATTTCTTTCTTTTATCAACTCTTAGAGTGATGCTCACAAAGTTTGGAAATAATTAGTGCACTACCAGGAAGAAACACAAACATCCTAACACTAGTTGGCACAGCTGGAGACACGCTTACAAATTAAGCTAACACCCTTGCGCAACACTTTCAGAGTGTCTCCAGCTCTGCTCACCCCACTGCACAATTCTTAAAACACAAAAAATTAAATGGAACAGAAGCCTCTGCAGGGAAGGAAAGACCACATGGGCTAGAACTGCCCGTTCACCAAGCATGAGTTTGCAGTTGCACTTTCTACCTGGACAAAAACTGTTCCAGGGGCTGACAAAATAACTTATGAAATATTAAAACATGTTCATGAAGACACTCATGAAGCAATTCTTTTTTTAATAAAAAAATTTGCGAAGCAGGACGCTTTTTCAAATCTTGGAAAGAATTTATTGCAGTTCCAATAGTAAAAAATGGAAGGATTCCTGTTTACCTGCCAGCTACACGGCGATTGCATTAACAGGTGTTTATGCAAGCTTTTGGAAAAAAGTGTACACTGACGCCGCGTTTATTTTTTACTGCATAAGAGAATTTTAGGCAACTGTCAACCGGGCTTTCGTTTGGGAAGGTGAACAACGAATGCCCTTGTGGCCTTTGGGGCATATGCGCGTGACGCCTTTGTGCATAAACAACACTGTATGTCAATTATTCTTTTACGTAGAAAAGGCCTATGATAGTACGAGGCAATATCATAAATGTCGTAGAAGACTATCTGACGCAAAGAACATTCCTTGTGAGAATTGGCGATGTCTTATCACGCGGTGTAACTATCGGAGCTGTCTTGAGTTGTTCTCTTTTGACCGTCAAAATGAATTCTTTAAAGAACCCTCTACCCCTCTCTCTCTATTACTCTATATATGTGAATGATGTACAGATTAGTTTTAAATCTTGCAATATAGCCATTTGGGAGAGACAACTCCAAATTTGAGTGAACAGCCTCTCAAAGTGTGTAAATGCGAATGGTTTTAAATTTAAAGGTGAAAAAAGCAGCTGCATAACATTTTTAAGCTCAGGGGCATGCGGGCAGACCCATGTGTGACTCTTGAAGGAAAGCCCATTCCCATAGCAAAGGAGCACACATTTTTGGGAGTCCTGCTGGATAAAAGTTACCGTTTATTCCTCACATAAAACAATTACGAACAAAATGCACTAAAGCGTAAATATTTTAAATATTCTGTCATGTCAGTCGCATTGCATGAACAGAGCAAGCTTAATAAACATTTTCAACAGCCTCATAAGATAGAGGCTTGATTATGGTAGCCTAGTGTACCAGTCAGCCCCAAAAGCTGCTCTGAAACTACTGGACACTGTCTATCATATAGGCTTGCGGTTGGCGAAGGGTGCTTTTCGTACGAGCCCGATAGAAACTTTTATGTAGAATCTGACAGGTGGTCATGGGAAAACCAGCGCGCACACCAGCTTGTTATATGCTATAAAAGCAACCACTTTCATAAAGCACTCATTTAACATCTTAATTCATGACACAACCACTGTATCTTTCCTGAATAGGCGGCCGTCAACTCCCGAGCCCTATGCTATAACAGTGTAGCTCCACTAATCATCTTCCTTAGCGCCACCATCATCAGCAGCAGATTGGCCAGCTGGCATGGCAGACTCCACACTCGGCACCCGGCACACCTCCGGAACGGCACCCTCGTTCTACGCGCCTCGTCCTGACCTTGGCGCGGCCAGCGCAACTTAAATACACGTTGGCTCGGCCGCACCGCCTCATCGGCCACCTACACTTTGGTGACCCGGACAAGCGGCTTCGCCATGTTTTGCAACGCTGCTTCCCCAGCCACAACGCGGACGACAGCACGCGAAGAACCTTCTCCGCCCTCCCAGACCTTCCCTTGATGATCCCGTTTGATTGCATCTCAAACCACGCTCCATTCTTCGTCATCCTGGAGAGCCATTTTTATTTAATGACATCTGGTTCCCGGAAATCAGGTTCCTCGTGACACGACAGAAGCTACCTGCGGACCTCACTGATCAGATCCAGCTGCCCGCCCCAGGCCCCAGTGCATAAGACAACTTAAAAGACCCTGTCCTCAACCACTATGGCATGAACACCCGGCAGACGGAAATCCCGACATAACGTGGTGCCGTTACTACCATCAGAACTCCTTTCTAAACCGCCCTCTGCCCAATGTACCCGTACCCTCACTAGGTGACGGGTCTGCGATCATGGGCACGTATCTTAAACTCCCAGCCGCACCTTCCACGAGAGGACTGGCGGCTAACGACTTCCCGGGTGCCCGCCGACCGCCGCCCGCCTCGCCCGTTGCTACCACCCTACGAGCAGGCACCGCTGAGCCATCCACTACCGTGGCGGTCACCTCGCTTTCGCCTCAGTCGCCTACACAACCGCCATCTACAGCCGGTGTAGACTCCAGCGATACATTCGCTGGCCGGCCCAGTCACCACTACCTCAAAAGAAGTCGAGACAAAGGGTATTCCCAACAGCGCCACCTACAGACGTCGGGACACTATCGCGAGGGCGGCACCTCAACACATGTGCACAAGACGCCGTTTTCGCCGGCTCGAGCTAGGGTTTTACAATCATTCCTGTGATCCAGCTTCGTAACCGCAGGCGATGTCGTAGGGAATGCCAAAAACCCTCTCCGCACGGACGCCTTTCCTCGTCGGCACTGGGACGACGCCCAACAACGATCCGTACACGCGACCTCGCGTATGCTAAGTGAGCACGCTTGACCATCCTACCGATTTCCAGCCACCATAGGGCCCACAAGCGACTCGCGCGAGACTGGTGCCATCGACATGTGCCCCGAACGCAGTCTCAGCACAACCCTGCGCGTGATATACAGTGATGTGAACTACGCCGCTTCTGTCCTACACGTTATCATGCTCCGTGCAACGACAAAGCTGACTACGCAACGCAGTCATCTTACACTCGAACGCAGTGTTTTCCCGACTCATTGGCTTGCTTTATGAAGAAGACAGCGCACTCAAGCTGCATGGGACATCTTTTGTGCCTCTGGCCACCCCTTCCAGTTTACGCAACGCCGGACGCACGTTGCTACCGGCGACCTCTGCGCCATTCCAAGGCAAGGCCCCCGATGAAACTGCACACACCGGACGCCCTCCCTGGACAGACTAGGACAGTGCAACGACATTGACCGTGGGCAAATATTACTGATCAACGGTGTTGTACATAAGCGTACATAGTTTTCACATGTTTCTAATAACGCACTACGTGCTAGGGGGAGCTCTGTAGAGCCACTATCATCATCTTCCTCAGCGCCAGCAGATTGACCAGCTGGCGCGGGAGACTCGACACTCGGCTCCCGGCACACCTCAGGAACGGCCCCCTCGTTCTACGCGCCTTGTCATGACCTTTGCACGGGGCCAGCGCAACCTAAAAAACCGTGTGCTCTACGGCACCGCCTCATATGCCCCCAACAACAGTAAATGCTGTAGCCGCCAACTTGGACATTTCCTTCAAAGACACGTACAAAACCTCTTTAGCTGATGTTATACCCCCATGGAATCGTCGCATGTAGGATGCGACATATATTTTGCAAGAATAAAAAAAACAAGGCGTCTAGTGCAATATTGCCGCAGCACTTTTTAGGTCTTCAGCATAAATAGCAATGTGCACAGTTCTATACAGAAGCGTTCAAAACAAATTCTGCGGTGTTTTATGCCATACTTGGACCGAACCTCTGCGTTTCAAAAATCCTACATTCTTGCACTAGCATTTTCACAGGTGACGCTCAAGCCATTGCACTGGCTATAGCACACATAATACAGAACAAAATCGGTTGCTCGGTCACATACATTGATTCTCTCAGCATGGTAACATCCCGGTCCTTAGCGAAGCGCATAAGAACACAGTCTTCAATTCGCTCATAAACGCTTTCATGGCTGCATATTCGATATAACTGTCTGTTCTGTTCCTGGTCATTTTAGAATAGCCGTAAATGAGGCGGCTGGTAGGAAGGCAGCTCTCGCTGCCCCTCGTAGAAATGTGCACATAATGTGAGTGCCTTACTGGGACCACAAATCGCTTAATAAAGGAAACTCCTGGAAATCAGGGGTAAACACTAGGACATGCAAAGAGAAAACAAACTCCATGCAATTAAACCACAAATAGCTAGACTCATAACCGAAAAACCACACAGCTCCGTAGAAGTTGCTCTGTGTCGTTTAGGAACAGGGCACGCACATGGCACACATGGATATCTCCTAAATGAAACACCACGACCGACATCTGACAAATGTGGAGGAGATCTTTATGTAATTTATATCCGAATTGAATGTTAGTCACTCAAAACAATCAGACAAAGACTGTTCGCTAGGACATACCCACAACACATACCACTACACCCGGTGCACTTTCTCTCGGATGAAGTAATAATCAGTTATAAAAAGTTTTATACTACTTGGCCAAGGTTGATTTTTAGTGCAAATTTTTATCGCACATGACCCCAGCTTCTCCGTCAGCATTGAGGACACAGCTGAGGTACTTTTTGTGACAGTCGGGGGACTTATCTTTTTTTTTTCCTAGGCCAATACTGTTCCTTAGCACCCTAATGTTTAGCCCAAATCTTTTTATCCTCTCAGAAATACTTTTCCCTTTTTACTGGCAATTTTTGGACCTATACACCAATTTTACATAACCAACTTTTAAAGAAAGCATGCAGCATATAACTCACCTGCGACATTAACACAGCCTTGTTTTGGCGCTCTTCGGCCGAAAAGCCATTGCGCCATTAGGCCAATCATCAATCAATCTAAAATTCGAATAAACTTGTAGAGTAGGTCACACGGTATAAAATCAGGAATAAGCCAAAATTGTTTTTATTGTTTCCAAAACTGCAAACGAAATCAGAAAAAAAGACAAAATTTTATTACGTTTAATACTCGCGAAGTGATTCACCAAATAATTATTTATTTTACTTTGGAGGGCAATTAATGTTCGTGGGCGGTATTTATTCAAGTAAAAATACCGTACAACAATTGGGGTGATTGCTTACCATGTATGTCATCCTGGCCGCGAAAAATGTAGAGTCTGAACGGGGAAGCGTGCTCTGAAGTTGGTCGAATTGAAAAGAATATATAAACTTTTTTATCAAGAGATCAATTCTCAGTGGTTTGTTGCACATGAGAAATATGATTTACATAGAAATTCTTGGTTACCCTAATTTGACAACCTCATTTTTTGTGATGGCAGCTCATCAATGTCATTTTTATTACGTGAGTTGATTAACCTGATTCGGTTTTCCTGGATGTTTCATAACGAATGTGGCAATATCAAAGATGTCGGATACCGTAGGAAAGTTGAGAGCTATTTTCTGAAGAATTCTGTTGAAAGTGCATAACTTTTTCGTAGATGCTTTTTTTTTTCGTAAAATTATGGCATTTTTTCCAAGCTTCTTCAAAAGATAATGCACAGAAAACTCGTGTACTTCTTTGAGTGCAACGGTCTTCTCGAGAGCTGCCAGATAGGCTTTAAGGCAGGACGATCTACCAACGATCAGCTGGTTGCAATAGAGTGGTATATCTAAAGCGCTGTGCTCCACAAAGAATATTTTATGACGGTATTTTTTATCTAGAAACCCCGTATGATACCGGCTGGCGATACAAAATCCTAAGCGACCTGAAGTGCTTCGCAAGGGCTGGTAACATGATAAACAGACTTGCTAGCCACTTGTGTGAAATAACGTTTTGTGTTAGAGTTGGAAGTACACTCTTATAGGTTTATTTGAAAATGAATTCACTCAGAGAGGCATTGCCACGATCAATATCCTGATCAATCAATGTACACTACGCGCAATTATCCTTTAGTCCTTTAACCTGTCTGTCTGCGAGCGCCAAGTCCAGCTTGGTGTTACAAGCTAGCTATTTGGGCAGATACCAACGGTTTTAAATTTAATCCAAGAAGGTGCTGTTGTGTTTTGTTTTCTAAAAGGCGTGGCATTCGGCCGAATCCAGACATCAATCTTAATGGTGTCTCAATTCGAGTCAGAAATGAACACAAGTTTTTAGGCGTAGTCCTTGACCAAAAGCTCTAATTCATTTCAAATATAAAACAACTGAAACATAAATGCGTAAACGCTATGACTATAATCAATGTTCTCCCCAACAGTTCATAAATGCTGACAAACAATTTCTTTTACGTGTTCTTAATATACTGATAGGTTCACAATTGCGCTATGGAAGTGTTGTTTATGGGCCGGCAAGTAAAACAACCCTCAAAATGCTGGACACAGTGCTTCATCTGGGGCTTCGCCTGGCTTGTGGCGCTTTCGCACTAGCCCGGTCGAAAGCCTCTATGTGGAGTGTAATAAATAAAACCCACAATATCAGCGAGCATACACAGATCTCCTTTATTCTTTTAAAATTTCATCCATGCCTAACCACCCTTTAAAAGCAGTTTTTTAAAATACCTCTAAGACTGAACTCCTGCTAAGTCGACCATCGTTCTTTGCGCCCTTCTCTTACAGAGTTAAAGAGGAAGAGTCAGAGCTTGCCGTCTCCTTTTAGATATCTTCCAAACTTCTCTAACAGATTTTATAGCACCATGGCATCCCCGCCCTGTATCAAGCGACACATATTGCACACATGTAGAGAAAAACCGAGCTCCTAGATGTGGAATTCTGCAGTACGTCTTGTATTTCCAGAAGAAGTATCATTGTTCTAAATTTTATACGGACGGCTCTAAAACTGCCACGTCTGTCTCCTGCGCTGTGCATCGACCCGACCTAGTGTTGCTAAACGTCTGAATAGTAATACTAGTATTTTACGGCAGAGGCCTATGGTGTATTTCTTGTTATAAATCATATACTTCAAAGCCACAGCCCACAACCCTTCATCGATACAGATTGTCATGTTGTCATTATTATCGTCAAGGTTATTATGTCTGTGTAGGTCCACAAATTTGAACCGTTCCTTTGCTGCGTCCTTGGCCACTGTGTTATTGCTGGAAACTCAGCCGCGGACCGAGTGGATGCTGCTACACTCTTGAATACAGTTTACATAACCACATTACCCTACACCGACGTAATCCACACATCAAACAACATCTTCAAAAAACATGGTAAATACAGTTGTGTGAACAAACAGACGAGTAACACGTAATAAAACCTCACTTGGGACCATACACCTCCGACACACGCAATAGATACAATGAAGTCGCCTTGGCAGTATTAAGGATTGGGCACACACATGCAACACGCTCGCAACTTCTGACGGGATCGCCAAGACCTCAGTGCAGCAGGTGCGGAGAGTCCCTGTCCGTGATCCACATCCTCATACAATGCAAGGCACTAGAAACAACCTGAGACAGATACTTCTCACAACAATGCAGACAACTCAATGGACTAAAGCAATCGTACTTTTTATGGGACGACCCAATAATCACCCAGAATCATACTTTGTATGTTTCTTAGCAATGTGAAGTTTTTACACCTAAATACTTACTATGCATATTACACCATGGCACTATACACCAGTCATCTACATTGCCTTTTATGTCAATTCACGTATATTTTTAGTTGAATGTTTTACTCTTCCATGTTTTACTCGCCCATGTTTTACTCGCCCATATAAAGCAACTTTTCCTTGGCGCTCTTTGCCCTTAGTAAGCATTGTGCCATAAAAACCCAAACATCACCATCACAAAATTTTACGAAGAAGTTTGCCAAAGCCAACCTAATAGATATAACGTCTAATCTAAGCAGTTACCTACCGTGGTTTACGTATATATTACGAATTAGAATTTCACATTTTGAGTAGTTTCGTTGAAGTCCCCGCAAGTATATTGTTTTTCCTGCTTCCACGTTTTAAAGATTGTTCTATCAGCATACATTTATCCTTCTCTGGAAACAAAGTACGATTGTTACTGGGATGTCTGTACACGGCCTCAAAATACGACTTCTTTATTTCGTCTGTTATTGAAGACAGACTAAAGTTTCAGTGTTCGTTACGGCAGGTTCGACGCGTTGACAAATTCAGACAATTTATAACGAACACCATCACTCCATCGCACTCACCGCGTTGCACACATAAAGAGACCCACTTAATTCTATTCCTTGCAATACGCACTGTTATAATCGTTTACCTCGATGAATGCATTATCAGCGCACATAAATTGGGGAAGACAATACAGAGAAACGGAGGCAGAAATTCCAATTTACAGATTCTACTAAAATGCATGTAGATTGTTCGTAAACCCATTACAGTATTTTTTCTTCCCAATCACAATATCTTTGTCTTAGAGATTCCATAGCCAACTTTGTTTGGGTAATCTTCACTGATTATTTTATGTGTATATTCATCAATTTTTAATATACTCGTTCACCGCAAACCTACTGCACGCGAAAATGTTTCTTCAACATTCTTTTTTACGCCACATTAGTCATTTACACCACAAATCTATTGTCAATTAGGATGAAGTCTTCATTTTACAAGCAGGTATTTTCTAATTTAAAGTTCCTGATGCCACCCCAATAATGTAAGCCAACCCGGTAAGCAAACCCTTATATATTACCGAGACCCATCCCGGATCACCTCTTCGTTCCATGAAAAAATTCATTGGACCGTAGACGAAAGGCGAAACTAAAAAAGGTTTGCAGTAGAAGAAAATGCTACTTATCTTCTCGTTATCCGTAGACTGAATACCACAATAATTTCCTATTAAAGGTGTGTACATTAGACGGAAGATGTTTATATCAAAGCGTGTTGCCTGCAAGGTGCAGTGTTTTATTTTATAGGGTATTTAAATCTATTCTGTGTACTTCTAAAGACACTTACAACGCCGCAAATTTTGTGCACAATACATAAATTGTATTTTTGCTGATTTAAATTTTTTTGTCTTATATATAACGACAGTGGTCTCGGTATAACCGGGGTATTTAGGTAGCCCACTTGAAACCATCACAATTTTCTTGCAAGGTTTAGTTGGTAAAATTGCGGCATGGTTGTCGGAAGTCAAGATTTACAATCAGTGCATAAGAAAAATGCCGAAGATTTTACACTTTTGCAGTATCCTTTTCAGCCTGGTTTTTAACCAGGGAGCATCTCCCATGTGTAAGGCATTTTCAGAAATTCAGAAGAATTACACCGTGCCCGTGCTTCTTCCCATTACCTTTATGACATCAAAGCCATCGCTGTGACGATTCCTGAGGTGTGATCCTGAAATTCACTCTTTTGTAACATGCTTTTCATCCCCGTTTTTTTAACGAGGAAAGAGCTCCCTATGTTATGCATTTTCAGAATTTGAACAGAATTATACTCTTCTTGGGCTGCGTACACTTACCTTCATTACACCAAAGCCATTGGTATTATCACACATGGGGTCTGATCTCAAGGCTGTACATTACCAGGTATTGATCCTAACCGAATCGAGCGGGAAAACCAGATAGCTCCACTCTTTTCACAGTGCCGGACTGCTTGTTGTTGAGACCGAGGAGGTGCCTTCAAAGCAGCGAAGTTCCTTGTGTTCAATTGCATGCGCATAGGGTGGAGACTTGTCATAATAGCCATGCTTGTCGGAACCTGTTGCGTGCAGGATGCGACGAGGCCAGCAGCAGCGCCCTATCCGCTGGCCGCCACTGCAAGCCGTATCTCCAGTTTATACCCGAAATCAGATCGTCAATGCAAGGAGACAACAACGACTGGCTAGCCATTGCAGCGCTGGTGCCATCACTTCCCGACACCATAGAAAGATTTTCTAACACCTTCAGAACAGATATAAAACTATCACACTTCGGGAAACACGACTTCAGGAATGCATCTTGGGAAACACGTCGCCATGGAAGCGCGTACAAAGATGTGATCGATCTGATTACAACAGTTCTCCAGAAAACCTTTATGACAATGGGCGCATAAAGCGGCTAAAATCCCGGTGTGTAAAATCGGCTATCATTCGCATATACTTGACCTACCAGCTTAAACGTTTTCTAGAACACACTAAGCCAAAGCGGAATAACGCGTTGTTGGCATTAGCCTTTATGAGTACCCATTGTGTTGGCTCTACCAATAGCCTTTTTTTGACTAACTTGAACAGTACGAACTATTGGTCCTCCACCCTTTGCATCACAAGGGATCGTTTGGTGGTCCACGATAAAGTATATAGGTTGCACTATTGCATTTTAATAATTGCTAGTGTCACCTGCTATTCCACTGGCACTATCCCTTGTTCACCTGAGTAGCGATCGTTTTATTTCCGATCAATCTTTATAAATAAAATGGTACTTCTTTGAGAATAAACATTCACCCCTGCAAATCCTCCACGCTGGATTCGCCGTTCACAATAAAAGACAACTGTTCTTCGGTAAAAATCTTCAACGGGGTAAGTGCTGCTATATAAGATCGCCTATTCAGAAAGCAGAAGCAGAGGATACTAAAGACATTACACAGCCACATAAATATTCACGACAAAAAAAGTCATGGCCAGTCTTTCATTCCAGCACTGCGTGGCCAAAATACACGACAGACCACAGTATTTTGCTCTGAAGGCCGGTGAGCCTGTATTACGAAAGCACGTTGGCCACACATTGTGAAACCGATGTTAAAAACCGAACACCTATTCGGCGATTCCGGGTTCCTAAGGTGGTCGAATGGCGGCTATTGTCAGAACACTCGTGCTGTACTTTTACAAGGTACTTCTCCCTTTATTGGATACAATTGCCTCCTATGTCGTTGTGCACAAGGAAGCATGTCGCCACGCACCTGTAAAAAATATGAAATCAAAACAAGTGTTAAGGGAGCACTCCAACTCATTTTACGTAGGCAGAGCACTCATGACACGAAGATAAAATCTCAAAGCGCGCAAATTGCTGGTTTTAAAAAAGGAAAAAAAATATCTTGGAAAGAGAAAAAACGCTGCAAAGAGCTATCTTCATCCTAATTGAAAATATTTTTTCGTTTTTTAGCACTTGAATATTAACTCGGTGTCCCTGGCTCTTCAAAAAGTGTGGTATCAAACAATTCTTGGTACAACAAAAAAAATCACAATTCGCAGATCCCAGCAACTGTAAGAAGCATCCGTTAACCACGAAGAACCCTTAAATATATAGAAACAAAGTTAGGGTTTTGCTACTGCAGCAAAACGAAGGGTGAGATCTGTAGTAAGTACTGGGGTAGGAATTATTTAAGGTCATTGTGCATGACCATTAACTTGCGAAACCATCTTATGAACAGGATCTTTAGTTTTAACTGCATTGCTGTTTAGGCCGGCAGGTTTTATTACGGGCAGACCGGATGTGCTACGAAACACCTATGTTTGCTGTTTTATTGTGGCATGATAAACTACCACTTAAGGTTGCGGAAGATATAGAAGAATAAACCCAATATACACCATATTTTAGTGGTTTATACCTTGTTTTATTGTGCACGAGGCTGCGGTTATGATAACATGACTACTTTGGTCTTATTTGGAGAGAGAGAGAGAGAGAGAGAGAGAGAGAAAGCTCTTTATTAAAGAAGAAAGCCTACAGGTCTGCCAGAATCTCTACATTGACATGCTACTCGGCGGGAGAATGGGAAGGGTCGGTAGGAAAGGCCCTATAAAAAACACAGCGGAAGAAAGAGAAGAAAAGAAGTACAAAAAGCATACATCGTGAAGTTTGTGGGAACAGTTCGATGAACATTACAATCTCCGTAGTATGGCCGATCGGTTCAGTGACACCGATTTTTTCTAGGCATTCAAATAACGCCGGTAGTGCTTTGCGTTGAGCTGAAGGGAGGGCCATGGACCCAGGAGTACTTTTAAGCTGATTGGTCCTGGGCGTAGGTGCTCGATCTCCTGCTCCAAACGCCATTTGCGTATATGTCAGCAGGGCACGCTAACAGTACGTGTTCTACTGTTTCAGGCGATCTTCAGTTATTACAATAGGAATCGAGCTTGCACAAAATTCGAAACAATTATATTTTTGTGTGGGCTGCAATGAGGCGTAATCGGCGGTATAAAGTTTCCAGTCGTCGCGGAAGTTTTTCTTGCATCTTAATCCTGATCTCGAGGTCTATGTTGTCCGAGAAGGCATAATGGTGCCTTATTCCGCATATGAGCCTTACCATCCCTTGGCGATTCCGTGGTTACAAAATGTTCTTTTTCGTGTGCTTATGCAAGTGGTTGCACATGGGCGCCAATAACAACTGTGTTTTACTACAAGAAACATGAACCAAAAATTTAGTAATTGTTGATGTAAACAATTCAAAATAAGTCTGTCGTCGACAGTAAGGTATGGTGAACTAAGTTAGGTTGCTCCTAAGAATATAGTTCGCATTTATGCAGCGCTAAAACTTACAAATATGGGCAATACACGACGAATAGAGAAACGCCACCCCTTCGGAACTTACGTACTGCACCACCGATGACCCCAGCCACTCAACAGCTAAAAAACAAGTCTTGGGGCCACCGCAAAAGGTAGCAAGAACAACGTCGTAGGAGTAAATAGTGCTGTTTGTCTTTCCTTTGGTCCCATTACGTCCTGGGTGAAACGTTTGGTTCCTCACTTTTGCAAGCGTGCGTTGTCAGGGCACCTTTAATCATTTATGGGAGATAATGTTTTTTTAAAGGCGTGAATGCTGCAGCTAATTCTTTTTCAGCCATGACGACATGGAATGTTTCTTGAGTGTGTGGTACGATTTAGAAAAAAAGATGCATAATGACATAAATAGTTTTGATGCCCGTATGTAATAAATATTCTAACCAGCTTCTAAAATTCCTATTTTAGAGCTTGTAATGCCTTATTCTGTAAGAATAAAAACAGAAAAACAATCGTAGCTGCAAACGAAAACTGCAATGCCAATGGGGCTACACAAATACAACAACACCCGCACGCTAGGCTTGTGTCACTCCATCGGTATGGCAATCATTGCACTGCAAACTTGTGTATAATTGGTAAAATACGTTTTACACGCATGAATTTATGTGCATCTATGGGTTAGCTCCTCTTTTATAGTTAAGGATAACTAAATTTAAATTGGACATTCTTCGTTTGAGTCGTAAATTGCTTCCCAGTTCCTGATGTATACTAGGAGGTAGTAATATATATTGAACGAAAACCAAAATTATTCTTCTTCAACAATTGAAATCACTATAAGTCAGCGTCAGTTATCAGGATTTCAGAATGTCTGGACTTAAGCAAAGAAATATTTGTACAACTGTACAAACTTTCAAGTTAACGCCAGGTTGTTTTTCTGTCTTTGTGACAACAGCACTTTGTGTAAGAGAACGTTGTGGCTTTACCAGTTATTAAAACAGTTTAGACATACTGATAAATAATTTTGGATATTATACTTTATCTCAACAGGATATGATATTGGTAAGTCTTCAGTTAGGTGTTCTCTCAGATTGAAGCTAACATTTTTGGGCTTGCGTGTTAGTGCCTACTTACATCGACTTAGCCAGTTTATAAATGATTTTTTTCACGTGAACTGCGAATTTTTAAATGATGGTTTGCCTCTGTGCTGACTAGGAATTATCCTACTACAGAACAGCGTAGCGTGTCATTGTGTCACTTAAAAAATTTTTTTCTTCCAAGTGAAAATTTGCCAATTTGCTTTGTTTTATTCGAACTTAAAGTAATCAAAAATTTCATCATTCTTTAAGAAAATATTAAAACATTTTGAAATCTTGCAAAAGATGAAATAGTGGGTGAAAATTGTCAATTTTCTTACTAGAAAGGCCTGCGTATATGATGGTTGAAGTTCGTGTTCAACAGCAGAAGCTTAACTGTATATAAAAAATATATATGCACACAAAGAACTAGTATGTCTTTCCGCAGACTTCCATGCTCGTCAACCGCACATGGCGCTTGCAAAAGTGCACAGTAACGCAGCTCATTTTATTATTTCCACCTTCCGTACAGCGATGCACCTTTTATTAGTCTTTCCTCACTGTATTTTCGACTAGTGAAGTTCTGCCTAATGTGGGATTTCTTCGCGAATATAGATGCATTGCCATGCGAAGCATTATGTTTATTTTGTCATTGTACAGCGTGTATATCTTTCCTGGTGTCCATGCTCGGGCTTAAAAATGAGTATATCGTCCTTATGTCTAGTGACATGTTGCGTTTCTAGGCCTTCTGCATTTTCCTCTTCTGACAGATTAAAACACGAATGTTAGGTATTGCCCCGTACACGGGACAATATGACAGGTGTGATCGATGAAAACATATGCATGTGACACATTGTTCCTAACGATTCATCCGGATGCATATCACAAAGGTTTACCGTACCGTCCTCTGCAAACCGGGACGTGTGATTGCGTTCAGCTTCAAGGATAATATTAGAAGTGCCGCCGATCATACAAGCAGCCAAATACACTGCATCATTGGGCGCAGGATCGTCGAATGTTTGCAACGATGCAGTGCACATGCGGCGGTCATTTCAGGAACACATGATTTAAGGCTGGGCCCATCAGGCAGAATATTTCTACCTTGCATCAGTACTAACCAAACAGTATACCAAGCGCATACTCCAGAACTAGTGATTCTGCAAGAATATATCAATCAAACGTGGTGCTGTAATCGCTGCATCACACATGAATGTGCAAGTGTTTCGGTGGTGTTCATTGAGAAGTAGGCCAATAATGAGCGGGAAAACGAAGAACGAACTTGTCTTGCCTTCAGATTAGGGCCTAAACAGCGCAACATATTTTGGGATATAAACTATTCCAAGAAATAAAAAAACAATGAGTTAGATTGTAATGCACAGAGAAGAAGAACAACATGCGGAGGAATTTTTCAACCTTAGGAAAAGTGTCACGGCTGTTGCTCAAGAAAGATACAGGTTAAAGATAGCAGAGCCCTGTGCGCAAATTCTAGATAAACTGATGAAGAGGTGCTCAACTTTTTCAAGTACCTAGTACAAGCACTGAAGAAAGTAACACAATTAATCATTGTTATGTTAAGCCTTTAAGCAATGGTTGGTAGGAAGCAAATGAGAGTAAGGGGAGTGGGAAAATATGGCATAGACAAACGCAACAGTCGAAGAGATACACTACACGCATTTGTGCGGAGCAATATCCTGAGGTTGATGAACACATCCTCTTGGAAACGAAAGAATCAAAATGAAAACAGAAAAAAATCCAAACACACAAAAAAAAAACAAATTTGTCATTATTGTAAGTGGAAAGCCACGTATTCTGCATGATGTAGAGGTGCCACGAAATTTTGAGAAAAGTTAATTATAGAGGGTTATACGCGAGGTAAGGCTGAATATCAAAATAGAAAGAGGGAAACTGGTGAAAGGTGAGAAACCCCGCACGAAAAACAAACCGGATCATCGCAGTTTGCAACCAATTTTAAGAACAAATTCGCGCTTCTAAACGATGTACACGTGATAAATGACAACCTAACGTTGGCAGTTTCTGAATCAACAGCAGCTGTGGAGAAGCAACAAGCAGGTAACAAATTGAAACACTAAGAAAACGAAGGAAGGAATTCCCAAACTCAACATTGAAATAGCCTAAAACTTCGAAACTGATTACCGGAACGAAAGCGAGCAATACTCATGCGTATATTATGCCAGTTATTTATGGCACCAAACCAAAAGAAACTATTAAAAAGCTCGCAGTCAGCAAAAACATGACGTCGCACTCAGAGAGGAGCAGGACGACAAAACGCACAAGTTGAACGATATTAAGGAGGTAGCAGAAGGATTCTAGATCATGCTGTAAGTCAGATATTACACCGGAATTAACTACTGCCGGTACAAGCTAAAGCTGCAAAATCTTATTAGTAATTATGAGGAAATAAAAAAAGGCTCTTGAAGACCAAAATAAAGAATTGGTGCACATGATGAAGGCATAAACGTGGATGTTTTAAAGAGGCGAAGAAATGTTGTGCTGAAAAAACGTGTTGTACAATTTTTGGCGTGCCTAATTAGCCAAAATTAGTCAATAGCTTCGAAGAATGCTAAAATATTCTGATTTATAAGAAGGGAGATCCCAAGGATCTTAAGAAAAATACAGCCCTCAGTCCACACTTAGTTCTTAAAAGATGTTTACCAAAGTTATACTTAGCTGCATTGGTGACAGCCTAGGTTTGAAAATGCGCAGAGAGAACTCTGGTTTTCGGAAGAAGGTACTACCCCATGGCTTGCACCCATGTTTTCAATCGCGTGATAGAAAATCTGCAAAATATAATAAACTCCTACACATGGCATTTTTTGTCCGCCGCGATACGGTATTGTTCAAGAAGAATTACTCTGCAGATGGCGCACGTCTCCTTCCGGTCGTCCGCACCACCAAGTTCCGACATTTGGTTCTCCACGCAATGCACAACGACGTTAAATCACGTCAGCTCGGCCTTTTCCGCATCCTACATTCACTACATCCAACATTTACGCTTTTAGTGGCCTCATTTGCTGTACGAAATACAGCAATAGGTGTTCAGGTGACCTTAGTGTCAGCGCAAGAACAGTCTCACCTCTCCTTCTCCAGGCAGTTTGGAGCCTGGGAATCCCCTAATGTCGCCCTTTGACAAAGTGAGCAGTGTTCTGGTGGTACGATGGCAGATCACCATGGGATTTTAACCGTGGGATAACCTGGGAGCTCCTCTTTGCACAGCAACGACGGCTTATGTCGTATCTTTCGTCTTGCATCGTGTTATTCTGCGCCATTGCAGTTCCTGTAGTGGCAATCAGCGAACGGGGCCGCCATGCTACTGCCGGGGTGGTGGAAGTGCTTCTTGGGCTTTGTGGCTCCCAATATCGACATGCCACATCAAACCACCGCAAACTATCGGTCTTAGTGAACGCACAATTGCACGCTATGTAATATGCTGTCCATGTACATTGGTTTATCACAAAACAATTCGGACACAGTTCTTATCTTGATACCCTACGCTTACAATACTGCCTAGCACGATGAAACCGCCTATTCCCCGTTTTTTATTCCATACGTCCAGCTTATTTAGGGCTTCCTGGACAAGATACTTCTATTCTCCTAGCTAAGGACGAGCCGCTGGCTGAGACATTTTGCCTCGCTGCTGAAGGGACACCCGGCTGCACTGGGCATTCTCAGCTCCAAGGTGTGAGCCTAAGCACGCTACAATCAGCAGCAAACACGTCTCCTAACATCCTGGAGAACTCGTTTGGTTGTGGACTCCAGTTTGCCGATGATGACGCTACCGAACACGTTTTTCTACGTACTCTGGATCCTATCTAGCGCTGTCGTTTTTCAAGGCAAAGAACTATGTTAAAATAGGCGTTACTTCACACAACTGAATATTGCGCTAACCAAATCATGCATACCGCTCGACTGAGGCTTTGGCATACCCGCCCCACTTAACTCGCTCGGTGCCCTTAGTATGTCGTAGATAATTGTTGCGAAGGGCTCGGTGTCTGTGCCACGACATGGTCTAACCCACTTCTGTTCGTCATAGAGGTTTTTGTTTGCGATATCTTCTTCGTGCTGGTCCCCATCATCTGGGCCCAATCTCATCCATCCGCGTGAAATATCCTTTACTGGCAAGGCTTGTCACCGTGGCCTGCCAGCGCCTCCTTCCAGCGTTGACCACCGCAGTTTCTACTGCGCTGAAACCTTCAAATTGGGCGCTTAAAGGGAAATCAAGGCCACACCGTCATATGCTTCATCACGCGCACTATCCCTAAATTGTCCCCGCCAGGTTTGCGCGCACTGTGGGCTGGGTGGCTGTGCCACGACATGGTTTAACCCACTTCTCTTTGTCATGCAGGTTTGTGACCAGTATTACTTTTTTTTAAAAAATTGAAGCAATCGACGCCTTATTTATATACCGAAACCTCAGTGCTGTTTTTGTATCGTGTCTGATTGTATGAAGAATAATTTTTTTTCGTGGCACTCTTTGTTGATGTGGCGCATACCCGCGATAAGCTGATGGCTTTACAAGAGCTGCTCATTAGCCTTCCTACAATATATGTATAGATATTCTGTAAGCACAAAAACTCACACAGCTCGCGACAAAGTAAGGTAACTAGAGACAGAGACACAGAAGAAAAACATGAACTAAACAAAAACTTTATGATGTTTCTGGAAGAGGCCTTACTTTATTCCGAGTGTGAAGAAAGGCAGTCCTCTTCCTGGAACGTCAGTAAACTTTTATTTTTTTTGTCGTTCTCGCGTGTCCCTGTTTCTACTTACGTTTACTTACCTATACGTATATATATATATATATATAGGTAAGTAGAAACAGAGACACAGGAAAAAGTAGAAAAAATAAAAATAGGTTTACTGACGTTTCAGGAAGTCCTCTTCCTGAAATATCAGTAAACATATTTTTATTTTGTTACGACTTTCTTGTGTGTCTCTGTCTCTACTAACCTTATTTTTTCACGCTCTGTGTGAGTTTTTATCTTTCCAGACTTTATGCTAAGAAAATGGGAAATGAGTGGCTTGGTGAATTAGGAGAGAAAAAGAGTGTTGGCAGTAACAAAAACCTCTGAAAGAAAGGCGAGGTTGTGGTGGGTCATAGTAACAGGTGAAGAATTTTTTGAGTCAGAAAGAAAGTGGTGAAAAAATGCCCGCCGGGTGGGATCCGACCCCACGACCTCCAGAATACCGGTCCGGTGTGATAACCACAACGCTACCGGAGGGGCTATTTCAACACCACTTTGTCGTGTATATATGCTAAGATATTTTTGTTTCCTGCAGTTGGGTAGGTAGGCAGCGCCACTCAGAGTACTCGGGGTGAAGGGGACCTTCTTTTTTAGCCCACGGGCCATGACTCAAGCGTCTACGACATTCTCTTGCGCTCAGAAGAGGAGGCACGATACGGTCTTCGACTGATCACAGCCGATCCATCTGTTTGAATTCGATGCTCTGTGGCAGTGGTCTGTGTGAGGCCAGGCGAATGCACGTAAAACGAAGCCCGGTGCTTTGACAGAAGATCAAGCAATAATTTGGTCTGGTTTGGCGTTAGGTCGGGACTGAGAGTGGCCGCGAGAATTGACAAATCACCAGGCGAAGCAGACGCGGGCTTGTTTGAAGAACGCTGGCCAGAGGAAACGACTGCTGCAGGGCGGCTGTCGGCCACTGAAGCTATAGTAGTTCCACGTGACAGTAGTATTGGTAAATGTGTGGTGTTACGGGGAACAAAGGCTGAGGACCCACACACGAATCGAACAAGGCAGGTGGAAATGGCAATGCTTTGCGGCAAAAGTCGACTGCACGGAATTGCAACCACGTCGCCGTCGACAATTTCGTCTGATGTGACTGACAGAATCTCTTCGCAACCGGCTGCCAAAACGTGATCGGCATTCAATTTTAGTGTTCGCCGTGGTGCGTCCTGATAATTTGGTTGTTGGGTGTCGGCGATGTGGATACTTGGTTGACGGCTTGAGATAACAGCCGAGGCAGAAGAAAGAAAGTCCCAACCAAGGAGGAGTTCATGGGCACAGGAAAACAGAACAGCACACTGAATGTGATGGCGGACTTCTCCGATTAAAACACGCACGGTACAATATCCCAAAGGTGTGATGTCAGTCCCATTAGCGCCACGTAAGCAATGACCAGTATACGGAGTCTTTACCTACGAAGACGTGAACAGAAAGCAGCATGAATTACAGAAATACTTGCTCCGGTACCAACTAACGCTTCCACTTGAATTCCTTCGACGAAGACAGACAACATATTAGACGGACGTTCGGGAGGACTTGTGGACGTTTCAGGTGATGCAGTTTTACCTCCAAAAACTGCAGCATCTAGTTTTACTAGTTATGGTTGAAAGTATTGGAAACGGGACGAAGAGGAGACAAAGCGCGCTGGAAGGGCGAAGGGGAATGACGACGAGAGGGCCGGGAGTCTCGCGGAAGGTCCCTGGTGTCAGGAGGCGGTGATCGGCGGCGAAGGAGATGATGAATACACATGCTGACGAGGAGAGTAGCTGTAGTAGTCCCGCTCGTAAGGGGCGTAGCCGCGCTTCTCGTCTTGCTGCCGTCGGCGGCCAAATCGAGAAGTGTGCCCCCGGATGCCGCAGTAGTAGCAGACAGGCCGGTCATCTATAGGACGCGGTGCTCGCCACGTTGAACGAAAATACGGTGGAGCGGAAGGCGTATAAATGGCAGTCAAGTGGCCGTGAGGAGTTGGAGGTGCAATGTGCTCTGTGGACACAGGTTGCCTTGAAGCAGCTTCCGAGTATGTAGGCACGTGAAGTAAAGCAGACTGGCTGGGCTGCGGAATGGTTGTCACAGCTGCGAGCTCCTCTCTGATTATGTCTGTGATGAGCTCCAGGAAGGAAACAGGCGCAGAAAAGAAAACAGTGGAAGGAGACGGGGCCAATCACTCGCTAATGGGTATGCGCATCCAGAGAAGCAGGAAGAGAAGGAGGAACGCGACCGGGCTCTTGGGCGGACCAGCGTTCGGGGTGCGCCTGCTTCAGCTGCGAATACACCCATAGACGGCGCCCGTGCGACCACACCGGCACATCGCCGTACCTCCCTGTCACCAGCCGGATCCGTTACTGCACCGGGAAACAGCGCCGGGATCCTTCTCCTGACGTTTTCGCTGCGCCTGGTGGCTTCGCCTTCCATTCTGGTCAGCGAGGAGCCATCGAGCTACTCGCGACCGAGTCTCAACGGACTGCATAAGTGAGACTGTTTAGTTTTGCTTCCCGCTTGTACTACGTCTCGCAAATCGCCAAGAAACTGCGACAGGGAAGGACTTATTCACGCTTTCCTCTCCATTTGAGTTTCATTCTTTTATTTCTCAATTTTGTTTTTTTTCCCATCCCGTTCTGAATATCCCCAGCTTTCCCAATCTCTGTAATACATTGCATCTACGCTTCTCCTTCGTGTTGTGGCCTCTGTCGTCATTGACTCCGTGTGCTCGTCTCGTGGTTCCCACCACCGAACCCCGAGTTCATCACAACTGGCGTCCGCGACAGGACCTCTTCAATAACATCTCGGAGAGGTCACGAGGCTTGTCCAAGAGGCATGAGGACAGAGAACCGACATGGAGGTGGAAAAGTTAGTGGCCAGTGGAAAGGAGCTGGGATTCCGCGATGCCGAGCTGCGGGAATGGGTTAAATCGGAACAAGACCGGTTGCGCGATGAAAGGGTGGCAGAACGGGAAGCTCTGAAGGCCGCAGCAGAGCTGGAACGCGCAAAGCAGGAGAGCCTGAGGCTCAGCTTAAGGCTACAGGAAGGCGCGCAAAACAGCCCACAAGCTGAGGGCTCCGTGGCAGCCCAACCTAACCCCGTGCCTGTCATGTCGACGAGCCCGCATAACTTTATCCCCTCATTTGATGCGCGCAGAGACGACCTGGACGCATACCTCCTAAGGTTCGAGAGGGTCGCTGCAGCTCAAAAATGGCCGGAGGATAAATGGGCCGTCGGCTTGAGCACATGCCTCACCGGAGACGCGCTCTCCGTCATCGGGAGGATGACGCCAGAAGATTCTCTGGACTACCAAAAAGTCAAGCTGGCGCTCCTTCAGCGGTTCCGTTTTACCCCTCAAGGGTACAATGACAAATTCCGCCAGGCGAAAGCTGACGACGGCGAAACCGGAACTCAGTTCGCGACGCGACTTTCCGGTTATTTTGACCGATGGCTCGAAACGGCTGGTGTTCCCAAGACGTTCGAAGCGTTACGCGACAAGATGATCGCGGAGCAATTTTCCAAGTGTTGCTCGTCCCAGCTGGCCATTTTCATGAAGGAAAGGGACTGCAAGTCGACCAAAGAAATGGCTGAAGCTTGCGATCGCTTCCTTAAAGCACAAGCTCTCACAAACTTGGGAAAGACCAGGGAAGAAAGAAAAGAGTCGCAAACAGACCTTCCTTCCAAGAGAGCTCCCACCTGCTTTCTATGCGGAAAAACGGGGCACAGCGCGCAAAACTGCAGAGTAGTAGGCCTGAACATCCACTGCGGAAGCTGCGGAAAACAAGGGCATCACGCAGACGGCTGTCGCTCTAAGCCCCCTGATAAAGAGCAGGTGTCGGCATGCGCTATTGAGAAGTGTCACGACAAACCGCAACAGCACCGCGGGACTAAAGGCACATTGGCCTTATCATAGTCCCATCTTAAAAAGCAACGCCCGCTCCAAACGAGCAGTGCTGCAAGGCGTATGCCTGTTGTAACCGGTGAGATCTATGGACAACAAGTTTCCGTTCTGAGAGACACCGGCAGCAACGCCGTCATCGTGCGACGAGACCTCGTCCCTGATAGTTGCCTTACAGGCCGCGCATCAACCGTCCGTTTTGTGGACAATACCACAAGGAGACCTGAAGAGGCCTTTATCCACGTGGATACACCTTACTTCACTGGAAAAGTCCTGGCCAAATGCATGACTAATCCCTTGTACGACCTCACACTTGGAAACGTACCAGGCGTTAGGGACCGGAACAGACCTAACCCCGCATGGAAGCCAAAGCAACCAAGACATCCAGCGACTTCAGCGGTGCTCGGTGGTGAAGGATATCTTCCTTCGGCCGACGAGAACACCAGCCACGTCCATCACAAAGTGCAGCATAACCGGCCAGAAAGTCCCATCATGTTCGCCGGTGTTACAACAAAAGAGATGCGCCAACAGCAGCAGCTGGACAAGACGCTACACAACTGCATGAAGATGGCATCGGCAGAGTCCTCTTCGGATAAAGAGAACCCGTGCAAGTTTGTTTGGCAAAAGGGGCTGCTGTACCGTCGGTACGCTTTACCATCTGGCCGCTTCATTCAGCATCTTGTTATTCTGCATCCTTTCAGACACGCGGTCATGAGAAAGGCTCATGAAGGAATACCAGGTCATCATCGCTTCCTTAAAACGACTAAAAGAATTCTCCGGGATTTTTATTGGCCCAATGCTTACGCCGACGTCCGAAGATTTCTTAGGACCTGTGAGCCGTGCAAGACCGGAAATCCGAAATGTGAAGAGGGCGTCGCTTCTACGAGAAAGCTGCCTACTGTCGGCCTGTGCGTAACTGAAAGTCTGGTGTCAAGGGAAACGACAAGCCCATAGCGCACATACGGACCACAATGAGCATAAGCATCTGTGCTCGGAGGTCAAAGTGTTCAACCTTGTTTTGGCATCTCTGCAGTGAGGTGTCGTGTTCTCCAGGCGATGCGTACGGCCAGTTCGTGAAATCTGTTGACTGTGCGAAAAGTGCTTTCATTCTATTTTCTTGCAGCACCTTTCGCCCACCGGTGTCTTCTGAAAGTGTGTGTGTGGCGTCACCCAAAACACTTTCTAAAGCCGGGGGTAATGTGATGAGCTCCAGGAAGGAAACAGGCGCAGAAAAGAAAACAGTGGAAGGAGACGGGGCCAATCACTCGCTAATGGGTATGCGCCTCCAGAGAAGCAGGAAGAGGAGGAGGAACGCGACCGGGCTCTTGGGCGGACCAGCGTTCGGGGTGCGCCTGCTTCAGCTGCGAATACACCCATAGACGGCGCCCGTGCGACCGCACCGGCACATCGCCGTACCTCCCTGTCACCAGCCGGATCCGTTACTGCACCGGGAAACAGCGCCGGGATCCTTCTCCTGACGTTTTCGCTGCGCCTGGTGGCTTCGCCTTCCATTCCGGTCAGCGAGGAGCCATCGAGCTACTCGCGACCGAGTCTCAACGGACTGCATAAGTGAGACTGTTTAGTTTTGCTTCCCGCTTGTACTACGTCTCGCAAATCGCCAAGAAACTGCGACAGGGAAGGACTTATTCACGCTTTCCTCTCCATTTGAGTTTCATTCTTTTATTTCTCAATTTTGTTTTTTTTTCCCATCCCGTTCTGAATATCCCCAGCTTTCCCACTCTCTGCAATACATTGCATCTACGCTTCTCCTTCGTGTTGTGGCCTCTGTCGTCATTGACTCCGTGTGCCCGTCTCGTGGTTCCCACCACCGAACCCTGAGTTCATCACAATGTCACATGGCCCTTGTGCGTGGACGTCATTGACAGGATTGCTGTAATGACAGGATGCATCGCGCTGCTGCAACTCTTCGCGAATGATGGCCCGAATCAAAGAACGCAGCTCTGTACTCCCCGAAGAGCCGGTGTCCAGGGATCGGGTTGGAGTCGGATAGCCTGAAGTTGGTCAAGGCGCTGACAAATGCTTCGCACATCGGCAACGGTAGCAGGATTTTGGATCGCCATAGCGTTGAAAGCAAAAGAGGAGACCCCTTTAATGATGTGCCGCACCTTGTCCGTTTCGGGCATATCTTTATCAACTCGACGGCACAGCGCGAGGACATCTTCAATGTAGGAAGCATGTGTCTCCTCCGCGTGCTGCACCCGAGCGTCAAGTTTCTTCTTGGCTGCCAAGCGACCAGACGATGTACCAAATACCTTGCGTAACTCTTGGGTGAAACCTGACCAATCATCGAAGGTGTCCCGATTTTTGAAGAACCACTTCTTCGCTACTTCGGTTAGGGAAAAAGCAACTATGCGGAGTTTGAACGTGTCATCCCACCGGTTGTACGAACTCACTCGATTGAAGTGGTCGAGAGAGAGAGAGAGAGATAAAAACTTTTATTGACGCCACTGGCCTAAGGGGCCGCCATGGCGGCCCGAAGGGCCGCCACCATGACTTGTGCTCCGGTGACCAGGGGGCGCTGGGAGTCTTCGTCCGTGCGGCCCAGGGCCTCCGTCCAGTGGTCAGGGGAAGGTATGGTGGGGTGGGAGTCAGAGGGGCAGGCCCACATGTGGTGTTGCACTGTGGATTTAGCGCCACAATGCGGGCAAAGCGGAGAGGGGTAGGCGGATGGGTAAATGTGATGAAGGAGGGCTCGGTTGGGGAGTGATTCCGTTTGGAGGAGGCGCCAAATCCGTTCCTCCGAGGGGGTTAGGGATGGGTGAGCCGGGGGCAGCGTGTTGCGGGAGAGGCGGTAGTAATCTGTAACCTCCCTGTAAGTGGTGAGGGAGTCTCTGGCGGAGTAAACTCCTTGACGGGAAGTGGTCTCGTCAGGCGCACGGGTGACGAGTGCTCGTGCCGCCTTATGAGCCCACTCCGCGCCGTCTAGTCCCGTGTGTGCCGGTAACCAGAGGAGCTCCGTGGGATGCTGGGGGGCTGAATTTTGGAGCAGAATTTTGCAGGCTAGCGTGGAGATACAACCGCTAGCAAAATTTTTGACGGCCGTTTTTGAATCAGATAATATAAGATCAGGGGGAGGCCGGTGTGCGAGAGCCAGGGCTATGGCCACCTCTTCCGCAACATGTGGGGTTGTGGTGGGAATAGTGAGAGACGTCAGAGGAGTAGTAGTCGGCGAGGAGACGACAGCCACAGGAAAGGCCGGCTTGTGCCTGTGTGCTGCAGCATCTACGTAGAAGGTGTTTGACGAAGGGGGGAAAGTGGAAACGAGGACACGCGCTCGAGCAGCTCGTCGGGCAGTATGATGAATAGGGTTCATATTGCGGGGGAGTGGCCGGATTGTGATGCTACCTCTATAATCGGGTGGAATGCGAGCCGTGGGGGTTGATGTAAGAGGAGTATGCATTTGTGCCTTCTTAAGTAAGAGTTGGCCAGGTGTGTGTTTAGCCAGGCGATGTATCTGACCCGTACGATGCGCTTCGATTAATTCGCCGAGGGAGTTGTAGGTGCCGGTGGCCCATAGTTTGGCAGTGGATGCGTGAGGAGGCAAGCCGAGAGCAGCCCTGTACGCCTTACGGATGAGTCCATCTACTTTGGTGACCTCCGTGGTAGAAAGGGACAGATATGGGAGGGAGTATGTAATGCGCCTCAGTAGAAATGCCTGGATAAATCCGCAGCGGTCCTTCTCCGTCGGGCCGTGGCCCCTAGCCGTTACGCGCCTCAGGAGGCCTATGATTTGGGTTACGTGTGAGGAAAGGGTGTGTAGGACCGATGTGTTTCGGCGATTGGACTGGATGACTAGGCCGAGTATTTTTATGCGATTCACAGTTGGTATACAAGCATTATCCAGATATACATGCACGCTGGGTGCTGTTTTAGGGGTGGCGGCGTATGGTGATAGCATGAGGAGTTCGGATTTTGATGTCGAGCACGTTAAACCTGCTTCCTGGGCTGCCTGTTGTACCGCTGAGACTCCTGCTTGAAGTGTTGCTTCTATATCCGCGTCGCTGCCCCCAGTTACCCAAAGGGTGATGTCATCAGTGTACATACTATAACATAGCCGAGGGATATTGTCCAGGATGGGGGGAAGATGGGAGAAAGCGAGATTAAAGAGGAGGGAGGAGAGGACTGAACCTTGTGGAGGGCCGATGGACGGGAGTTGGTAGGTGGGGGATTGGAGGTCACTGAATTTGTAGCGTGCCGTGCGATTTGAGAGGAATGCCTTTACATAATTATATGTACGATCCCCGGGAGCTATGCTGGCAAGGCCTCGAAGTATGGCTTGATGAGTTACCTGATCAAATGCTTTTTGTAAGTCTAGGGCTAAGATGGCCGAATAGTCGTGTTTGGGCGGTTGCTGGAGGAGATCCGTGTACAGGCGCAGGTGTACGTCATTAGCCGCAAGGCCTGCACGGAATCCATACATGTGTGGGGAAAGGAACTGCTTGTCCTCAATGTAGCTATTGAGCCGGGCAAGTACTATTCGCTCCATTACTTTTCCCAAGCAGGAAGTTAGCGATATAGACCGAAGGTTAATGTGGGAGAGGGGTTTCCCTGGTTTAGGAATGAGAGTGACCTCTGCGTGAGTAAACTCGGGGGGGGGAGGGTGCCTGCTTCCCAGTAAGCGTTAAACAGATCGGTGAGATATTTTATTGAAGGATCATCTAAATTACGGAGCATTTTATTGGTAATGCGGTCACCACCGGGAGCTGACTGCAGTCGGAGGTCATGTAGGACTGCTCTCACTTCCGCTTCAAGGATTGGTAGATCAAGGGGTTCGTTAGGGGGGCCGATGTATTGAGGCAGTGGCTCAGATAAGCCTACTGGGACGTACTGCTGGGTTAGTACATGAGCCAGGTGTTATTGGAGTCGGTTAATTGGCGGGATAGTTGCGTTACATGATTAGATTGGACAGTTCGAGAAGTAGTGGGATCCATCAGGTGTCTTAGGAGAGCCCAAGTGCGCTTCATGCTGAGGCCGTTTCGAATGTTGTCGCATACAGTGTCCCAGGCTGCCTGAACTAGTGTTTGGGAGTGGGTTTCTATGGACTTTACAAGGTGGGCAATGCGGGTTTTCAGGCACCTGTTATAACGTTGCTTACGCCAGCCACGTTTAAGGCTGCCAAGAGCTTCCCACATGTGGTGTAGTCTGGCGCCTACATGGGGAGATGGTATGGCTGGGTTTAGGGGATGTTGGTACGTGTGGACATCGTGGAGAAGTTGTTGCGTCCACTGTGCTAGGGGTGTAAGCGTTGGGTCATTGGAGTTAGCAGAAGTACGAAATTCCCGGAGGGCAGCCCAATCGGTTATATGAGTTTGGAGTTTGCGCGGGGGGTTAGGGGGCTGGTTTGAAGATTGCAACTGTATAATGCGGTGATCACTGCCTAGTGTATGGTCTAGACGCTGCCAGGTGGTTGGCCCTGTGATAGGTGATCGTGAGGTCCGGTGTAGTGTCTCTTTGGACACTATTTCCTTGTCGTGTTGGCTGATCAGGAGGTGCCTGTAGAGTGAAATGCTGAGTTTGGAGGAGCTCCCAGAGGTGCCTTCTTTTCTTAGTATCGCGTGGATAGCCCCAGGCCGTGTGGGGAGCATTGAAGTCCCCAGTAATAATGAGGGGGTGCTGCGCAGCATGGGCTTTGGCGGCTAAAAAGAGGGGTTTGAAGTTGTGGTGATGTTCGGAGGGTTTACTGTAGATGTTGAGTATGTAAATTGGTGGTTGAGTGCTGTTGGCGGGGAAGATAGTTAAGAAGTCGTGAGGGATAGGGCTGTCAGCAAGGCTGTCCCGTTGTGCTGAGATGTTCCGCTGTACAAGTATGGCTGTGTCGTTGGTATGTTGATAAGTGGTATACCCACGACACTTTACTGGACCGGCGGGGTCTTGTATGGTGATAATGTGGGGTTGTTCATTTTGGGACTCGAGTAGGCATCCCAGGGGGGCTCTCTTTCTGCCGAAACTACGACAGTTCCAGTGCCAAACCAAAACCCCTTTGGGGCGAGACATTATCAGTTATGTCAAAAGTAGCATCAGAGGGAGGAGGAGGGGCATTCGTCTGTGCAGCTGTTGCACGAAAGTGCATGAACACCTCTTGTTTTATGGATTCCATGTGTAATTGCATTGTTGCTTGGCTCTGCAAGAGGTTTTGGATAAGTTGAGCTTGCTCTATATGAAGCTGCTCGAGACGCGTGAGCCTCTCTTCCCAGGGAGTCGTATTTGCAGCGTGCTCAGGGGGCGATTAGGCCTTTCGCTTTGGAGGGGATTCTGCATTGGGCTGGGGAGTGCGAAGTTGGGCCAGGGTTTGGCATAGGGAGGCATTTTCAGCTCTCATTGCCGTGAGCTCAGCGCGCATGGCCTGCATTTCTTGCAGTACAGCAGGGGGAAGTTGGGAGGCGGTTGCTGATGGGATGGGGGGTTGTTGAGTGACCACTGGATTGAATGCCCTTGGGCCGCTCACCTGTGAGAGGTTTTCTGGCTGGCGAGAGGGTCCTGGCTGATGCGTCCTAGGTCCCTTTGAGGCGGAGAGGTGGGAGCGTGGCTCTAGGATGGATGGTTCTGGCTGCTCCTGAGGGTTGGTTTGGGTGCTGTGTTGATTCGGCGGAGAGCGCTGTCGATAGGTGTTCCCGGGGATCCTGGCATGTTGAGGGTGACTCGAGGAGGGTTGATCTTTCTGGTGTTGGTTCTTCGGGGTTTGCCGTTGCAACATCTGTGCATACGTTTGTTTGGGTCTTGGACGAAAACTTCGAGGCGTCGGTGTGGGCGAGCTGAAGCGATGTAGCGAGCTTGCCGAGGAAGCTACCCCGTCACTACAGCTAACCCTACATTTAGGGCTAGCGTGGCGGTCGCCGCTTCGAATTTTCTCAGAGTCGTAGAATAAAATGTAGGGGCTTGCCTGATGGAAATTTGGTGTCCCGGTAATCGCGTTGACGAGGTCTATCGGCTGGTGTACGTTTGTGGCTCTGTAGGCCGTTGGCGAGGCTTTCCAGCGGTTCTTAGCAGAGTTGATGCGAAGCACGCCCACATCGGTCGGCCACCTGGTGGCGATCCTGAAGTGGTCGAGCCATTCTTCCACATCATCGCCCCGTAGGCCAGCGAAGTCAGGAGGATCACGCTGGGGAGTTGTGATAGTGAAGGCAGGCTGAGCAAGAGCTGCTGCCTTAGAAGCACCACGGCTGCTTTCATGCTGCATGGGGATGTCTGCCTCCGGCAGTCGCCGACCTGACGAAGCTCCAGCGGTGCAACCGAGGGAAGTAAACGGAGGAATCAAGCGCACCCTCCACCACTTGAGAGACAAAGCTCCGAGATGCTGAAGGGCAACTTTTAATTAGGCTCCCGAGCACAGGCCACCGAAAGAAGGAACTGTCCGGGGATGATGATGGTGATACACAGATGACAGTGGCGATGGGTTTGGATGGGTAGAAGGAAGAGAGGGATTGACGCGCCGTGTTCCACACTGGATATAACAATGGTCATGTCGCTTTCACGCATAAATATCGCAACAGTACACCCCCAATGCCCACAATATATATATTTATATATATATAGAGAGAGAAAAACGACAGAAACACACGAGAAAACCATTTAAAATGCTTACTACCCTTCAAGAAAGAGGACTCCCTATCTTCACAGTACAGAGTAGAGTCGCAGTCGCGCGACCCCTTTCTCTTGTTCATTTAAGCCCTCCCTGGATCTCTGTACTTATCAAGCAAATCACCTTCGCTATATGCGCAATGCCAGCTGTCCACGACGCCCTTGCTCACAGCAACGAGTCCTGAAGCAATCTCAGCAATGATGACGTTGACGGATCATTTCTGCACATGTGGCAGCGCTACTTTGTCCTCGGGTTGGAGTTCTAGCGCATGGGCAGTGCTACCGTGGAACAACGGTATAAGAGACCTTCAGCGACCATTTTCCAGTGCATACGGTGTCGACGCCAGGATGCAGTCGGCCAACCCATTTTTCTTCTATCAAGTTAGAAAGAATCATGCTGTAGTGACCATGATCACTGTATGAAATGTTGCATTGTGCAGTTGTTTTATGAGCTTCGTTATGCTATCGCGGGGATCTTCAAAAAAATCGTGGACATGACCTAAAGACGCTTGCTTAGCTACGTTGTGACATGGATGCCGATATTTTTGAAATAAAAATTCATAATGCACAAACCAACCATATGCTAAGCGTGATAGATAATAAAGTGGAAAAGATTGCCGGTTTTGAAAAATAGATTTAGGCGTGCGTGAAAATGATAGCTATGCTAGAGGGCAACCTTCACGCCGTTACAATAAAACTTGACGAACTGGAAAACCGGAGCCTTAGGAAAGCAGGAGCAGCAGACCGAGTCTCCGGTAACATGGCTAAGTGTAGTATCGAATGAAGTATTTGAGGTATACTAAAAGTATATACCTGAGATATGGAAAGGATTCACGCCTTAGGGAAACAGTCTACTGAAGATCCCTATAAAATGATGCCCATTATCTTGAAATTCTCAAATCACCACGACAAAACGAAAATATTCAAAGCGAGCTCTAAACTGAAATATTCCGGTGCTCAATAAGGGACCACTTCTCCCGTGCAATACGACACTGAAATAAAATCTGGATTAGAATAAACGTAAATAGAGACAATGGTGAAAAAGTGATGCTCGTTTCTGGTAAGGTGACCAATAATAGGAAACTTTAAAGCTTGAACTGCAATTCAGGAGATTTTTTTGCTTTATCAAAAAACGAAAATCGTCCATCTACGCTAGGTCGAATCACCAGGAGCGGACGCCACTGACGTTACTTAACGTTAATACACGAAGTCTTGTGAACAAAGCCGACCGGTCTTAGACAATTTTGCTCTCCTATCATCTGGACGTCGTCACTGTCATGGAAACTTGGTTGCATAACGAAATAATAGACCGCAAAGTTGTTCCGTCGAACTACGTGATTTTTCGCAAAGATAGAGAGCACTGCTGTGGCGGCGTTGAAATTGTGCTACGAGAAACCCTCAGTTTTTCAGTCATGCGAGACGATCCTGCCGTCGAAGCGGACTGGTGTAAGCTTCCCCTAGACGGTATCACTGTATTCATTGGCGCAGTATAAAGCCTCCCCTAAGCACAAATGGCCTACCTGGAACCTTTATACGACTACATGCACAAAGATGTTACCGGTGGAGCAGTAATCGCGGCTGGGGACTTAATTCTGACCGGTTTAATCTGGGAATGTCTAATTATCGGAACAGCTGTGAACGACGAACACATCGATTACCTATTGTCATTTAACCTCACACAACTTGTTACCATGCCAACCAGTGAACAACGTGCATCCATTTGCCTTACTAGATCTCATCTTTGGTAGGGATTATTTCCCATCAATCAACATCGTAACAGAAACTCTAGAGGGCTTATCTGAGCACAAGATGGTTTCGTGCTGCCTGCCTGTACCATGCTCCGTTCGCGTGCGAGGACGGGTCAAGTATGTCCCCGCGATTCACAAGGCAGAGGATGGTGTAGTTATGGTGTAATTAGAGCACGAATAAAATGACTTCACCAAAAAGTGTGCTTCCAGGTCCTTCGCACCAGACGATATTTCGGCTCAATTTAAAACTTTTTTTGCATATTCTATGTCCAATTTTGTTGCACATGTTGCAAAAGTTACAAAAAACAAAACCCTTAGATCACACGCGACATTGTAACCCATAAACGAAAAATAAAAAGGCCCAAAATTCGGACAAATCAAGTTCAGTCAAAGGGTACCAAGAAGAAATAAATTACTTCTCTCGGGTATTGAAGGTAAAAATACGTAGTGCCAAAAAAAACTTCTGCACGAGGAGACTAAGAAAATTTTTATACAGCCGGCCTAGGAAGTGTGGCAATATCTCGGTTGAAAGCACAATCAGCCGACTTTCGTTCAGTGGAGTAGAAATAATTGAAAGTTAAATTTTTTAACACATTCCTGTCTGCCTTCACTGCTGAAATTGGGAAATACTGCTGTTTCTCTTTCAGAATCCTTACGCAAGTACTTTACACTCACCTCAATTGTATGAGTCTGGTTTGGTTTCGCTTTTATTTAACATCGAGGGAAGAAAACCTATTGAACCCGATGAGATTCCTCACTCCTTTTCAAAGCCCTACACTGAACCAGTGTTTAGATATCTTTTTCTTGTAATTTCCAAATCGCTTAAAGATTTTCAGGTTCCATCAGAATGTAAAATTTTAAACATCTTTCCCATACACAAAAAGTCGTGAATAGTCTGGTCCTTCAAATCAAAGACCGATTTGTATTGCATGAAATATCTGAAAAATTGTTGAGCCCAAAATCCTAGACTCCCTTACCGAATACGCGTAAGAAATTACACTTTTTCATTACAACCAAGGTGGTTTTCGTCGGGACCTATCTACTGTCACACAACTGGTTGAAACCTTCATGACCTTGCCGATCGCATTAACAATGAATCGCAGGTTGACGTGATCTTCTTAACCTTTCAAAAACTTTTGACCGAGTCTCCAATTCCACACTAATCCAAAAGCTTACAAGTCACTGACAACAAACCTGTAATCCAGTGAATCAAAAGATATTTGACCGACCCCTACAAATGTTGTTCAATATGATGCGCAGGTGTCCGAAACCATCCCAGTATTATCAGGAGTGCCACAGGGTTGTGTCTTAGCTCCCATGTTGTTTCTTCTTTTTGGTAATGATGTCGCAGATATATTAGAAGTAAAAATCAGAAGGTTCGCAGACGATTGCATCATCTACCAGATAATAAACAGCTACCCGGATCGGTAAAACTGTAAGAGTCGCGAAAAACCGATGGAGGCTTGGTGTCGAGAATGGCAAATGGAAGCACATACAGAGAAAACTGTCGTCATGTCAATACACAAAAAAAACAAAGGCAAATTTTTTGTATTTGCTGTGAATTGTACCACATTGCAACGTTGCTGCCTGCAAATATCTGCGCAATTTTAAATCCCCCGAACTAAATAACATTGCGCATGTCGAAGATATTATTACAAGGTGCTCAGGTAGTTATTGTTTCTTGCGACATCATTACCCTTCGTCATTAGACTCCAAAAAAAAAAAAAAAACTTCTGTCTTATACCATGCTTATCCGTCTAATATTTGATTAGGCAAGCACGCATACAAGCAAGTGCACGTGCAACAAAAATTTCAATTTTTTTCAATGCAATTTTTCTGCTACAATTTTCATGCTACAGTCAATGCAATTTTCCACCCGCCGCGGTGGCTCAGTGGCTAAGGCGTTGCGCTTCTGAGCGCGAGGTCGCGGGTTCGATTCCCGGCCGCGGCGGCCGCTTTTCTGATGGAGGCGAAAAGCAAAAACGCCCGTGTGTACGAGATTTCGGCGCAGGTGAAAGATCCCCAGGTGGCCAAAATTAATCCGGAGCCCTCCACTACGGCGCGCCTCATCGCCTGCGTTGCGTCGGCGCGTTAAACCCAACAATCAATCAATCAAATCAATGCAATTTTCCTACCTGCTTTTACACAACGTATTTAAAATAAATCCGAATAGGTACGATAATCTTTACAGTAAGTGCCAACGACGAAACAAGCATCGCCACACAAGATGATGAGTATTTTATTAAGAATAATGTTGTTGATCGCTGATTTTTTCACAAGCCATACCTGCCTGGAATGCACTGCCTCCTTTAGTGTTGACTCATCCGAGAGTTGAAAAATGTTTACTTCAAGCAAGAGAATCTGGGTTGTGTTTTATATAGCCATGATTTCTTAAATTTCGGGTCGTGGCAAGTTTTATCTCTGTGCGTGTTTAGGTTTTGTATTTCTTATTATTCTGTCTCGTCTGCACCACGAAGTGAACCAACGCGCCGTGGAGGCTCACTGGCTAAGGCGTTTCACTTTTAAGCACGAGGCTGCGGGTTTGGTTCATGGCTGCAGTGGCCGCTTTTCTGATCTCCATCAGAAAAGCAAACCAGAGAACCCGAAAAGCAAAATCCCGAGTGTGTACAAGATTTCTGCCCACACTGGAGATCCCCAGGTGGTCAAAATTAATCCGGAGCCCTGAACTATGGCGCCCCTCATCCCCTTCCTGGCGTCGGCGCGTTAAAACCCCACAATCGGTGAAATCAGCGAGTAAACCAAACTTTACATTCACCACAATTCTTTTCCTGTCACTGCGCCGAGATTTGCACCACGTGCGTGATATAAGACTTGATGTATCACGGACATGGTATGCTTTTTTAGTATGTTTATTGTTTGTTTTTTACAGCCTTAGTTCATTGCTGTAAAAGTCCCATAACGGGATTGACAGTATCCCTAAATAAATAAATAAATGACAGAATATAATGGTTTTAAGATTACATACAAAGAGAATGCAGCAAGGGAAGGGAGATGTTGTCACATGCCACACACGTGAGAACCTAACAATCTCCGGCACTTGAAACTTCTCGCACCCTGACAAAACGAGCGACAATGTCACTGCGACTAAAATAATTGCTTCCTATACTTCCTCCCCACCTGGTCAGTTAAACACCAGTCCTAATAATTGTCCCTCGTCAGCCGTCATAAACAAAAATCTTCAAGGGAGTATAATAAACCTTTCAATTTTAACCCTACCACCAGTTCAGATGAATGTCTTGTCAAAGGGCCTAAACATTTGCCCTGCTTCTGGTGGGTTTGACGAATTTAACCTTTTGAAGGACCCACATAATTTTGCCAGAAGTCCGAGGCTGCGAAAATAGTTCTACAATCCACCGGCGGCGGACGAAGTCTGCAGTACCCTACCCAGCTATCAGCACTAAACCCATCCCACACAACACGAGAATTGCCTCGACACGTGCATCAAAGCTGTCCAACGCGGTGTGCGAAAGGCATTACAAACACACATTCTTTTGCACTATAACATGACTACCAACAAAAAAGAAAGCCTTAGATGAACTAGCAAGCTGTCCCGACAGAATTATTATACCTGCCGATAAGGGATGCGCCGTTGTTATCTCGATAAAACAGACTGTAACAGGCAACCATTGGTACCGACGTTCTAGAAAGTACTGCCCAATGATCCTACTGAAGAAAATCGTCGATGATAATCTTGCTGAGCTTGTTAAAAACAAAACATTCAATGAAACCACCACTCGTTCACTGATCGCGTTAAGCTCAGCAGCCAGTAACCTCTACCCTCTCCCTAAGATTCACAAGGTGAAAAATGCACGTCCCCCCGTTGCTTCTGTCATTGGCAGTTACCGAAAACCTCTCGCTTTGTGTAGATCATTTCAGATGCGACACTGCTCCCAGATTTTGTTTGTTCATTAAAGGCACAAATACTTTTCTCTCATAAATCAGAAAACTTGAAATTCCAGATGACTGCCTCCTAGGCACCTCGATGTTGCGTCACAGTGCACTATCATCCTCCATGAAGATGCCATGAACGCTGCTTCTCTTGCGTATTAGCAGTAATCGTGCGACCAACCTATCGATTCTTCTAATCTCCAAACTTACCTTCGGGTTATTCATGAGCTTAACAATTTTGATTTTGACCTTGTCCATTGCGTACAAGTGAGCGGATTGTCGATGGGATCTCGAATGGCACCCAGCTACGCTAATTTATTTATTGCTCACCTGGAATCAAACTTTATTGACACACAGAATATAAAGCGACTGTTTTATCAGAAGTATATTAACGACATATTAAAGATCTTGCAGCATGGTCACGCGGAGCTCCCCACCTTCATTGAGCAATTTACCATAGCGCATCCTATTATTTCTTTTGCTCAATAATACTCGAAACACATGTACATGTTCCCCAAACTAAACTGTGTAGAAAACCGACAGTCCCGGGCCGTATTTGCACTTCAAAGTAGCCATGTCAAACCATGCAAGAAAGATATACCTTATAGTCAAGCCCAAATTTTGAGGAAAATTTCCACGAGCTAAGCCGATTTTGACTGAACCTGAGGGGACCTCGAGGGCGCCCTCGGGAATGAACAATACCTGGAACAAGGTATCGACAACGCTATTGTGCGAGCCAACCATTTAGGCCGTAAGTAAATGTTAAGGAAAAAAGCCCCCTACGTAATCCACAAACAAACTTAGTCTAACTCGTTTAACTTCTGCTCCAATATTATCAATCGTACTAAGATGACATCACAACATCCTAAGTAATACTGAACACCTAAAAAGCTTTTCCCAAACCACGACATGTTGTCTATAGGCGTAATAGGAATTTAAATTAATTTCTTAGTAGCTTTCATATCAGCAGTCAGGAAACTACTGGTTGCATGCTTTAAAATATTGCTCAATATAAAGTATGCGCACATCGTGCCACCAGAACGGCTTCAGACTATTACGTAATTATAAACGGTAACTTTAACTGAGCCTACCCTAACGTCGTACACCTTCTAGAGTGCACTATTTGTAGGCAACAATATATCGGCCAAACTGAAACGCCCTTTCTTGATGATGATGATCGGGTTTTATGGCACAAGGGCGACTGGGGGCAAAAAGCCCTAAAAAATGGTTAGTTCATTTAACTGAAATGAATATAAAATTAAATCTTTTCCGTAAAATAAACGAAGTTAAACACAAACTAATGAAGATGCCTTGAGTGAACATCCAGGTTACCCTGATGCGTGGTAAAATATGATATGTAAAACCTTGACATCATTGAGAAATTTAGAAACACGCTTGGTGGAAAATATGGGCTCGTCTCCTAAAAAGTATGATGGGTGAAACGGGATGTGTTGTCTATGTTGTTGTGGGAAGTGTTTGTGTCGTGTTGTGTCAAGCGCATTGCATTGTACGAGTAAAAGTATTGCGAATAGGACATATCCACACCCGCTATACAAGGGTCTTGGCGATCAAGTGAGCAGGTGGGAGTTTGTTACGCGTGTGGCGTATCCGTGTAGTTTGCTACGGTAACTTTGGTGGGTCTGTTGTGCGAGCCAGTTGTGTATCGTCCAAAGTGTGGCTTTATTACATGTAGTTTGTTGTCTGACTATTAACACCAGTGTGTTTGCCTTTTTTATGTAGGTATTTTTTGATAATTGGCTTGAGGTAAGTGTAGGATACTGTTGCTATGTCTACAGTGTGCGTGCAGCAGAGCGGCCTTTTCATCAACCGGCTCATTGCAAGCAATCTCAGCTATGCCTCGAACCCAGCAGATGGTCACAGTCAGATTTCAGGCATCGGCTAAAATAAAAAATTTAAACACCAGATTGACAAGATAATTTTTGCAAGGAATTTGCGATGATAACGTACGCACGACGCTAAATTGATCTTTGAAAATAATAGGCCTAGCGATAATATGTTCGATAATCCGATTTAAAATTAGAAATGTACCATACGCTTTCGGCGTAGAAATACTGAAGTTCACATTGATGCTTTTACAAGTACTGAAGTTGGGACCATGTGTGCACAACAACAAATGGCAGCGGACATTTTTGATGCATCACTAAAGAATTTGATACACCATGTTTCTCCAAGACATACATGAAATGCTGTAAAATGGCACTTGTGGGTACCGTGTTTCTAATAAATTGAGTAAAACACAACTCACAACAACAGGCCGAATATGCCATGGGGTTACAGAATCAATGACAGATGCTTTTAATGTGTCTAAAAGAGAGACAGAGTTCAGACTCCTCCCTCCTCACCCTGGCCGAGAAAGGGGCAGAAATAGGTGGACAATTTAAAAACAGTTGGGATGTAGATGTATGCTTCATTTACAGTTTTGGGATGGCCAGGCATTGATGTAGTTTCAAAAGCATACAATAAATCGACATACTTGCGCTGGCACCCAATGCACGATTTGTCGCACTCGACGTACAGATTTAGGGCGGGACTAGTACGGAGAGCACCTGACTCTAGCCGAAGGCCCATGTGCTGCACTGGGGTAAGCATTTTTAAACCTTTTTCCCTTTCTGAACCATATACAACACAGCCATAGTCCAACCGCGAGCCTACCAGACAGGTAAATACCGGCAGGAGAAGTTGTATGCCAGCACCATATAAGTGATACGACAAAACCTTTAGAACATTCATTGTTATTACATTTTTGCTTTACTTATTTCTAAAGAGGAATACAAGAATGTTTTTCGTGAAGAATTACACCTAGGAACATGTGTTCTTTTTGACAAGAATAGACGCACCATTTAGTTTGATGTCTGGATCTGGCCGGATCCCATTGCTTTTTGGAAAAGACAACACAAATGCTGTTAAGTGGGTTCAGAATAAAACCATTCTGATCAGCCCAGGCCGCTAGTTTGTTAACACCAACCTGTACTTGGTGTTTGCAGAGTGACCTATTGCACGATTTCAAAGATTTGCACAATATCTATATACATTGTACATGAAACGGTTCGTGGCAACACATCTTCTCTGGAAACTTGCACAGGCAACTTTCGAGGGTGATGGGTCGACAACTGGCGGTAGAAGAAGGGTTCTTCTCCCCCTCCCGGAACGCTACTACAATAGCCGCCCTCCAAGACTTCGGAATGTGGCACCGAAAACCATATGTGGTTTATGGCTGTAAAAGTGTTTCAAGAGTATCTGAGTTGCAAATTTTTGTCGCGACTGGCGCAGTGACAACCAGCCATGACAGCGTTTGGGCTCGAACTGAGTTTTTATTCCTCCAGCACGAGCGCGCGTGAGCGTGCGCCTCGTGGTTCCGCCTTTGTCGTCGTCGTCGTTGTTTCGGTGGGGTGGACAAGCTTGCTACAGGGCTCCCCCAGTAGAGCCGGAGGCCATTGTTGAAGACCACGTGAGAGCTTTCGACGGTTGATGGTGCAAATTTCTGGGCATGGTTGTTAGGACGTGGAAGGTCTGGCTGGGTTGGCCGTTGATGTCTAGGGTGAACGTCTTCGGATGCCGCTCGATGACGCGGTATGGGCCATCGAAAGCGCGAGTCAGGGGTCGACGGGCAGCGTCGCGGCGCTAGAACACCTGGCAGGATGCCAGGTCCTGACTCAAGAAGCGGAGTGGTCGCTGCGCTGTCGACGAAGCACGGGCCGGATTTGCTCGAAAAGGCGACGAAGTTCAGCCACGGAACCGGCGTGATCCGCAAGACCATCGTCAGGCGGAGGTGTGAGGAGGTCGCCCGGGAGACGAAGCGGGCAGCCGTACACCAGTTCGGCAGATGTGCAACGCAGGTCTGCCTTAAAAGCCGAGCGTAGTCCGAGCAAGACGAGAGGAAGGTGGTCTGCCCAGTGTTCTCTTGGCTCGTTGGAGGCGAGAGCTGCCGTGAGTTGGCGGTGTAAACGTTCCACAATCCCGTTGGCGGACGGATGGTAGGAGGTGGTGTGTATGTGGCGTACTCCTAAGATGGCAGCGAGAGCGTTGAAGAGGGCGGATTGGAATTCACGCCCGCTATCATTGGTGACCACAGTACGGAAGCCGAAACAGGACACCCAACTACCAACGAATGCTTTGGCGACTGTTTCTGTAGTGATATTAGGGATCGGTATTGCCCCTGGCCACCGCGTGAAGCGGTCCACGCACGTTAACAAGTAGGTGACGCATCGCGACGGCGGCAGGGGGCCGACGAGGTCAATGTGTACGTGCGCGAACCGGCTGTCCTGTGGATGGAATGGCAAGGCAGGAGTGACTGTGTGCCTGGTCACCTTGACACGTTGGCATTGGAGGCAGGTGCGTGCCCACCGGCGGACATCTGCATTCATGGAGGGCCAGAACCACCTAGCGGTGACGAGGTGTTGAGTTGCTCGGATGCCGGGGTAACTCTTGCCGTGCAGGCTGTCAAAAAGGGCTCGACGAAACGCCGGTGGAACGTAAGCTCGGGAGACGCCGGTTGATGTCTCGCATGTGACTGTGCCTTCGGTAAGCGGCAACGGCACATCTGTGAAAGTCAGCGTGGCGGTGTCAGAGCGGCGTTGCTGGAGCTCAGGGTTTCGTTGCTGTGCAAAAGCAAGCTCTTCCATTTAAATCGGTTGGGGTGAAGTCGAAAGGACTTCGACGCGACAGAGCGCGTCAGCAGAGGTGTTGGTCGGGCCTCTGACATGGCGAAGATCGAGAGTAAACTCTGAGACGAAGGAGAGGTGTCGGATCTCACGCGACGAGTAGGAGCTGTGGTTACGCGGGAAGGTGAACGTCAGGGGCTTGTGATGCGTAACGACGTAGATGTCCCTGCCTTCCAGGAAATGCCGGAAATGTTTCATGGCAAGGTAGACCGCCAGTAGCTCGCGCCCGAAGGTGCTGTACCTTGTCTTAGGAGATTTCAGCTTCTGGGACTTAAAACCAAGGGACTACCAACCGGAGACGAACTGCTCAACCACAGCACCGATAGCCACGCTGGAGGTGTCGGTGAGGAGGCGAAGTTGAGCATCAGCAACGGGGTGTATAAGCATGGCAGCGTCGGAGGGGGCCTTCTTCACAGCAGAAAAGGCGGGCGCTGCTTCCTCGCTCCACCCGAAGTGCTCTGCCGGTCCAGTCTTGGTGGCCAGCAGATCAGTGAGATGCTGGACTAGTTCGGCACAGTTGTGAATGAACCGCCGTTAGAAGTTCAGTAGGCCCAAGAATTCTTTCCGCTTCTTAATTGAGGTGGGTTGTGAAAAGTCCTAGATGGCGTTCACCTTGCTGTCAAGAGGTCTGATGCCCTCTGGAGTGACCAAGTGGCACAGGAAATCGATGTTCTGCACGCCGAAGACACACTTTTTGGGGTTGATGACGAAACCATATTCGTCAAGCCGAGTGAAAAGGGCTCGCAAGTGCACTTCGGGCTCGGATGGTGATGAGCTTGCGATCAAGAGGTTGTCGAGGTAGGCAAAGACAAGGTCTAAACCGCGGGTAACCTCGTCGATGGCACGTTAAAAGGTCTGGGCAGTGTTACGCAGGCCGAAAGGCATGCGGATATATTCGAAGAGACCAAAGGGCGTAATGATGGCAGCCTTCGGTATGTCTGCTGGCTCCACAGGTATCTGGTGATATGCCCTGACCAAACCCACCTTGCTGAATATCTTGCAGCCTGCCAGATTCGCGGTGAAGTCCTGCAAATGCAAGAGCGGGTACCGGTCCGGCACGGTGATCGCATTGAGGGCACGGTAGTCACCGAATGGCCTCCAGTCACCGGGGTCTTTTTTGGTACCATATGCAGGGCTGACGCGTAGTTGCTCGAGGATGGATGGACAATTCTCAGTTCCAGCATGTGCTAGAACTCCCGGCGAGCAATGGCATAGCGCGATCCTGCGCAGTGACAACCAGCCACGACAGCGTTTGGGCTCGAACTGATTTTTTATTCCTCCAGCACGAGCGCACGTGAGCGTGCACCTCGTGGTTCCGCCTTTGTCGTCGTCGTCGTCTCGGCGTGGTGGACACGCGCCGCTACATGTTTTATCAAGGTGTATGTAATCTTAGCTGCTCGTGGAGCTGGAGGTTTAGATGTGCTCAGGGCAGGCCTAAACTCATACAAAAATTCAGAATTGTAACCAGATTTTGACCTTTTATTTTCATGTAAGGACTTGTTTTCACAAGCTTTCTTGAGTTTGAGAAAAGGGCTTGTTTTGTATTGAGAGATGGAAACATGTTGGAAGTGTTGTGCATGTTTGTTGGCCTGGTCTTTCAGTGTGTCCCCTTTTGTACTGACCAGAGGCAGGCTATGTGTATGTTGTCCTTTATGTATACGTGTTCTTAACCAAAATTTGTGAGTGTCTGTGTATGATTAATAGATGTAAGAATTGCGCGCCAGTTCTCCTTTTTCGCCTCACGACGCACACTATTTCTATGGCCTTTGCCCGTTTAATTGAGATCAGGTTCTCCGATGTGGGGTACCGGCGAAGGACACCCCATGCTTTGATCTGGGCCACTCGCGCCTGCCTACAGCCATCATTCCACCAGGGCCTCGTCTGGTGGCGCATGGCTCCGGACGCGTGGGAAATGTACTTTTCGGCTGCATAGAGGATGTTTGCCGTGATGAGTTGGGCTTCTTTCTCCAAGTCTAGGTGTTTTATAGTTGTGCGGTGTAGTGTAGATATTTCTGTGAATGCACCCCTGTCTGCTTTTGACTCAATAAACCTGTTGTGGGAAGATGGACTGCTTGGGCATCTGCCTATATACGTTAGTGAAGTGGAGAAGCGGTCACCACCATTGGGTAACGTGCCCACACCCAAGGCAAGACATGGAAGGGGAACTGCAGAACCAATAGCCAAATAAAGATGCGAGTCTGTATTGTGTTCTAAGTTGTGGTATATTAAGTTTTTTTTTTGGAAAGTGCATGTTCTAGAGGATGTAACAAACTTCACTATCAGGCGACTTTTGGAGTCTTTTCGGGAGGCATCCCAAAAAGTGTTGGGCGCATTAAGGTCGCCTGTAAGGATGAATGGTTCAGGTGGCTGGTCAACTAGTACCTCGAAACCAGAGCTAAGGAGTGCAAAATCAGGAAGTATGTAAATGGAGCCTACTGTTATCAACATAATTAATATTCTCGTGCAGATTTTTACACCCTCAAGGACAGTGAGTAAAGACAGAGGGTGGCATGCTAATGATTTCGGGACAACAATGGCCATGCCACCAAAACAGTGTGCTCAGCCAACGCTGTCCTTTCTGAATACTATGTACCCATTTAAGAAATTGGCTTGTTTGAAATGGAGCTGTGTTTCTTGGAGACACATGACACGGCTGATTGGCATGCACCATCTGATACACATCGTAAAGATGTTTTGAGAGGCCTCTCCAGTTCCCTTCGGTGATGTTTTCTGTTCATTTTATTTTTTTTAAGAATCACTGTAGTGTGTGTGTGTGTGTGGGGGGGGGGGGGGGTCACGGGTTGTCTTTCAGGGCTTGAACTCTCCAATGGAGCTTTTTGGGCCTTTCTGTTGGTTCGGTCTTCGGAAGCCACTCCTTGCGCTATGTTGTAGAAAGGGGAATGGCCCCACATGCATCTCCTCGGCAGATGTCAGAGGGGTGCCCAACGGACCGGGCCCCGTAGATTTGGTCCCGTTTCGGGGGCCCTTCGTATGAGTCGCCACCACCGAGGGAATCGGAGACGCCAGAGGTGGCACGGGCAGTGCGTCTGCGGTGGGAGCTGATGCGGGGCCCTCCTTGCCCAACCCTTCGGCGCCCTCCAACGTGCTGGAGAACGGGGAGGGAGCGGCGGGAGCGGCATCAGACTTGACGGAATCGGTTGCCATCACAGCCAAGTCTGCCTCAGCAAACATTGTGGTGACCGTTCGGGTTGACTGAGGCTACCCAGATGAAGCAGCGGCTGGACAAAGTCCGGCTCCCGGCACTGAATCCCTGCCTAAACCACACGCGACTCAACCCCCCGGCGACCTGCGTCGGCGTATTTCCCCACAGGGAAAGAGTAGAACTTCTTTTGTGCCTCTTGGAAGGTGATGTTCTCTCTTACCTTCAAGCTGATTATTTGTTTTAGATGCAAAGCATCTTATGCTCGGGGAAGTGTCCCTCCCTCCCTCGTTGTCGTCGTTGTCCGCCTCCGCACTATACTGCGCATGCGCGTCTCTTCCGCCTCATCAGGGTTTAGGCTGATGTCAGCGCATCCACTACAAGGAGAAATATTTAGGCGGTGCCCGATTTCGAACCCACGGCTCTCTAGCCGCGACGGGAGGTACGTGGCGCTCTCCACACTGCGCTACAAACCGAGACGGCAGAATGTGCTATGAATGCGCCTTATGTCCTTTCTCATTCAAGCTACTGCAAGAAGCTACTGATACAATGAAGTCACGTGAAGCTGAACGTCAACGGAAACGACGAACCGAAGACTAATCGGAACTTCAGTCGACCCAATGGCTGCTTCGCATGCCATACAGGGTTCCTCTACGGGAAGATGGTGTAATTGGTTTCTTGGATGAACTTCCCGCTGACACTGGAAACAGCTGCATCAGGTCCCTGTGTGTTTACACAAGGGAAGGTTGTGCAGTTGCAGCTCTCTGTTGGGTGGTCTTGTGCTGCACGTTTAGCGCATGTCAATCTGCCGCGGCAGAAGTTTGTGCCATGGCCGAACCTCTGACACTTGAAGCAGCGTCGCGGGGCCGGTGTGTAGGTTAGGACTGGACATCTCATGCAGCCTGCATCGACCAACTCGGGAAGTGTTCAGTGGTTAAATGTGAAGAATATGCGTTTGGCAGGTATTACTCTTTTCGTTTTGACGCATGGTGATCCGCCTCACGGCCGTCACACCCTAATAACGAAAGCCCACGAGCAGATCTGCTTCGGTCTTATTTATTATATCCAGATCAGATATTACAACCTGGCAGCTATTGAGACTCGGATGGGGCGTAAACTTGAAGACAACATCGACTATGCGCGTTTGTGTGAAGAGGTTAGCGGACTGCTGTTTGTTGTCTACCTGTATCAGGACTTCTCCTGTTCTCAGTTTTTAGCCTTGTACAACTTGCCGACAAGGCTCTCAAGATTTCGGAGATTAAAAATACGGACTGAGAAGTGATGAACATTGTCTTATCAAATAAATATATGATGAAAAAGGCGAGACATTATGGGACTTTGGGAGTGAAATCGAAGGCAAAGGAAGAAAAGATACTTCGATGCGGCTTCTTTTTATGAACTGATAACGTATAGGGGGGTAAGAAAATACCATACAGCATAGTATATAAGTTGCGGACGGGGCTACTCTCTCCGCTCGGGTTTCCCTAATACCGATGGAGTGCCGGAGCTCCCTGCCTCGTAAACAGACCGAGAGCCCATCCCCCGGACCTTGACCGGAGCTCCAACGGCCACCGTTTGTGGTTTCTACCCTTCGCCTTAAAACACATCGTCACGGCTGGTCACAACTTATGTATAGGGGCTACGGGTCTTCGGTGACGCCAATACCGTCACCGAGATTACTCAAGGTTCCCCGTCCGGGGTACAACACCCTTTCGAATACTGGTCAATAATCACCCCTGTCATTCAAAGAGTCCTTATTTGCCTACATCACAGCGCAATTTCAGCACTTTGATTGGCACACAATTTTCATTCTCGTGTTTTATTCTTATGCTTTATTTCCCTGTAGTTACGCTTCATCGACTCTGCTTCTTGGGTTCCAGTTTGCTGTTTCATCTTCGTCAAGAGCCGCTGACACGAAATTTCCACTATTCGTTGTTACCTGATATCTCGAAATACCTTGACCTATTTCAATCCTATGATTTCGATGGGAATCGCGCTAACGGCTGCAGAACTCGTTTTATGTGATTTATAGCCATTAGGAAAATGCAGTAAAAAGATCGTTTAAAACCCTACTACAGGCAATGCCCCAAAAATGCAGAATAACTATATAGCTACTGAGAAGAAATGTGTAGCTGTTATTCGGTAGGTGCCACGTTCGGCTTTTACAATTAGAACCGCCCTTTCGACAAAATGATCTATCGGCATGGGCTTTGATTGTTCTCGAAGAAAGAGCCGGCGGCATTCTCAAGAGGTAGGCACCATAACATCGCTGCTATTTTGCGTTCTCTTTGACGTCATGTAGTCAGAGCGTGTATAGCGCGTTTATAAGCCTGGGATCGTGAGTCGCGACGCATGCTACGCCAATACGCTTTGACCGTTTTCCTTTGACACCTCTTGTCTAATTCCACCAAACATGCCATTACTGGCAAACGTCCGTGGCCGGCATCCAGCTGTCCCTTTTGACATGGTGTTGCACCGGCTCAACCGCCTCCCGAGAAAACTGAAGTAACTCTAACGAGCACAATCGTCCTTTTCGCAAATACTGATTTGGGTTCTTCAACAGCTAGCAGAATGTAGCCCTCGCGATATTCCTGAATACCTATGTACGCCTCCTGCTTCCCTAACACTCGCGTGAAGTGTGTGGCTTTGCCCTCGAGTCCTCTCGTTGTTGTACCATTTATGGACACTCCGAATTCCTGAATTAATGTTTGTCTGCTGCTATGCAGGCAATACCCTACCCAGTGAGGCCATTTGATTGCCTCGCATTGCCCTGTAGGGAACTCTTCATTGCACAGTTTATTTCACCCCTCGTCACCGTTGTTCCCTCTTGTATGATATTTTATGGTAATCATGTTTTTGTGTTATGTTACCAGGTAAACTGTGTGGCGTTGCCTGGCGTAATGTTATGCCACGGTTCATGTTTTTTTTGTTGTGGTATAATAAACATTTAAATTGTAATCTGAAGCTACAGCCCTGAAGAAATAAAAAGGAAGCAAAACATACGAACCAGAACACTCAAAAAGATAACAACTACTGCTCCTGGTGCTTTAATTATGGCCTGGTATTGGTATATTTCGAAAGGCACAGTGTACACCTCACTCACAATTGCCCACCCGTAACTTCTACGTGCTTCGAAGGAAAGTGCCCTACATGGGTGCTTTGGTACATATTGTTTTGCTGTGGCTTTCCATTTTCCTACGGCTGTACCTACATCATACTTGAACACAGCCGATCAATTAAAGCCCACCCTCGTAATCACATATCAGCCGCTTAATACTGCAAAAGAAAGAATAAGGGCATAAAAAGACTAGATTAGGAGCCAGTACTATGCCTGTCGGGCAGTCGCTTGCAGTAAGCATTGCGGTAACCAAAACATTGTGTGCCCAGAAATTAACGTACTGGTGCGTTTCCCCTAAAAGCATTCTTCACTGCCTTTCGGAGGGCTCTTTGCTCTTCATAGCACAGACTTGGTTATATAGATCGCCGTTCACTTGCCGCTTCCTGTCTTCGCCTACTAGTATAGCTGCTCTCGTGCGGGGTCCTCTCATCCACTTTTATGACAGCCGCTTTTTGGTGCCACACGGCCATTTTTCAGCATTTGGTGGGTGGGACAATTTGAAGCGGAGTTCGCGCTCTTTAGTGTTTCTTGTGCCATCAGTATGCAGAGAGACCCGCATAGGACACTTGCGTGACCCATGTGCGAGACGCTTGCTCCTATGAGACCAGACACCTTCCCAAGTGTCCAGAAGGTCACGTTTTCGAGAAGCAGAGGCTGAGTGTCCCCTGTTCGGGCACCAGGCAAGGCCTGTTCGCAAATTTGACGAGCTGATTTTTGGAGTGATACCATATGGGTGAGGCGGCGTATTCTGCGAAAACATTTGAAGAGACGCCTTGTTTAAGATCCCTACGTTCAGTATTCGTCCTGTAGACCGCGATGCTCCAATGGCCAGTTTTCGTGATACCATAAACGTAAGGCAAGTCACCTTAAATGACGTTGTATGTGCTTGCCCATAGGTCTCATACAGAGGCAGCAAATTCTTTTGTAGCTTAAATCAGTGGGGTGTGCGGATCGTTACCTTGTCTCGACAAGCAAGTTGTTTTTTGCGCAGAACCTTGTGGTAGAGGTAAAATTGTTCCTTGGGTTCGAGGTGAAAATATTTTCTAGTCTCTTTCAGAGTCTTGTTCGTGCAACCGCATAACATCGTGAGTATCGGACCATAGTGGCGCGATCGCCATTAGATGTCACCACCCAACGTAATGTAACACTGCCCATCAGAACTTCAGCCCATGGGACTGGCCTGGTGCTGCAAAACCAGTGGAACCGGTTAAGTGTCGTACTAGTTGCAAAGGTATATCAGTGACGGGGTTGTCCCAGTCTTTATGGTGTTCGTTCAAAGCCAATACCATAGTGTGTATGCTTTTTTCGCGGCCATTATGTACGCCAGAGCGTGGATAGAAGTAGTCTTCTTTTGTTGCCTCCATGAGACCAAGAATCTCCCTACGTTGTTCTACTTGGTGATGCATGTGGCGGTGCGAGTTATTTATGTGTTGGTTTATTTGTTTACTTCTTAAATACTCCGAAAGCCCGAAAGCCTTGTAGACAGCAGTGAAAACAATTTATACAAAACCAGCAACAGCCACTTTGAACGATGCGGGATTCGGATTGCTGGTGATAAACGCAGAGAGGTGCTTCCAGTCGTTGCAGGGATTGGGCATCAATACAGAAAACTACAGTAGGGCAGTATGGTTGGAAACTACTAATTTGCTAGTGTAGTTAAAACGAGCCGAGTTGTAGGATGGAGGAGAAAAGATATCCGGGTTTAGAATGGTGTTTGTAGAGTAAATCCTACTAAAATACACATATACTGAGTGTTCCTTCAAGTTGCAATGTCACTGTCTTGAAGATCAGGATTTACTGACGAGGTGCTTGAAGACAATAGCAGAGATGTTCTGAATGGGCTCCAAAGATAATGACTACACCACGATATGAGTGTCCCAAATCAATTTTGCGTAAACACACCGGAGAGAGATCAAAGTTATGGCGTAATAAATTAAGCTTGCGATTACCACTAATTTCCCCTAATTAATCTGCTCATGCCACTGCAGAACAAAAATAACTAAACACCAAGGTGCTTTAAGAAAAGCCATAGGATAACTCCACATTGTTGGGTTCGTAAAAATAGAACATGTGCGTTAAACTGTTTTACTCCAGACAAAAGTCTATATTTTGCATTTTTTATCATTCAGTTCAATAAGCCAGTAATCACACCAGGAAGATACTCTATTATAGCCAATTTGAAGACACGTAATTATCTTGGTCGTGTATTTTATCAACAAATCACGGAATCTTTTCAAAACGTTTAATTGTAGAAGACGTATTGTGAGAGTAATTAATATAAATTAGGTAAAGTAAGGGGACAAACGCCTATCACGTATCACTGTAACACTCCAAGCACTTAATCTTCTTAATTAGGATGGTTTTTATGGGCGATCACTTTGTGTAAAAATAGAAGGCGATGCAAAACTGAGTGAACGCTTCTTGAAAATCCAAAAATATGCCGTCGACAAAGACCCCACGGTCGTTATGAACAATAAAATATAGATGGAAACTGCAGTTGTTGTTTACGAAAATACTCCCGAAAACCATGGTGGCGGTAGTAAAAACAATGGGTTGCCTTTGAGGCAAACTAATAAATTGGAATTGCGTACGGGCCAGAGCATTTTGCATGGGGTGATTACGAGTGCAATGGGCCTGTAGATGGAAGTGTTGGAGGTAAGCCCTTGCTTTGGATCTGCTACCACCCTTCCCGCCCTTCATGCACTCCGAAGGACGCAAAACTGGAAAGATTGGAAAAAAAAAAAACATTCCACGATATTTGCAACAACGGCGTTTCGGGTACCTACAGGAATTGTGCAAACATCTGATCAGCACGGGTGGTAAATAGGTGTTAAATTTGTTTATTACTACAACTCAGTTAACAGCAGGATGATCCAGGCGCAAAAAATACCCATTATCAAACATGGATAACGATGTAGAAACCTGTATACAAAAAGAAAGAACAACGGCAGTTTCCATGGCAACACAACAATAGTTTAATGGTGGTATCACACAATGGCAGCGTTCAATTGTTTGGTTCATGGAAGTGGTTTTGCTTCATGAACCACTTGCTTAAACTCCAAACTTGCTATATGATGGGCGGAAAAAATATGCGGTTTTTTAAATGTCCGCTTTGGCTAGTGAAACTTCATGGTCGTTCATACACATATCCAGACTTGCGAAAACTTTTCGGTGCAGAGCGGGTGCGTGACCGCGTCTGTTTTTAAAAATGAATTGTGGTCGCTGTTTGGTAATGCATGGAGCATCGGGGGTGTACAAATATCCCAGTGCTATTGTAATTTATTTTTAAAAATAGACTGCTGAGGGGCTTTTAAAACCTGTCACCACACCTGTGCATGCAGTTGTGGGTAAGTGTAAAGGCTTCGGGTCTCGGGTTTACTGTGGTAGCTGTGCATTTCGTAACTCTCTGTGGTGTCCTAGGTTATTGGCAGTATATGCACAATCTGTAAATGTGGCTACAAAGACCTTTAGTACTGCTTTCTGCTGGTCTTTTTTTTTGTGGGTTGCTCCCAGTGATTTGAAGAATAATTAAAACCCAACTTTGTAATCGTTACTCTCAGGTTCATGCTGCCAATACGGCTGGCGTGTTGCAAACCAAATTAGTGGTGCTCTGTACGTGTAGTGGCGGAGTATGAAACCAAGTCAAGCGCGAACCAACTGAGACATGAAATCACGATGCAAGACAGCGAGCAGGAAAAAGCGGAAACATGTAGAAAGCGTTGCTTCTGTCGGCAGCAATAACGACTACTTTAACATTTGCTTCTGATGCTAGTGGCCGCACCTGGTCTGAAGTCATTGAAAAGTAGTGTTTTAAGTATCAAACTCCACACTTTGGTATACCATGCTTTGTGATAATATTGTATGATATGTTTATGTTAGTAATATTACATGATAACATGTTGTGTTTAATAAATGAAAAGACTGCGAGACCATCAACCAAATGGCAGATGTTTCCTATCGGTTTCTGGAAGTCCAGTCTGTAAAGAACTTGGTCAAGTTAAAAGAAGAGCCTCAGAGAAACGCGGGCTGTAGTCATACTGATGCGACTGCAAAGGAAGGACCAGCTTGCTTTATTCATGGCCGAGTCCGATATCGTGCTCCTCGTTGTCGCAAGTCGGAAGGAGAAATGCATTACTTTAAGTGTCGCCAATCTGGTTAAAAAATCGAAACTACCGATCGAATGAGCCCGGAGATAGTCAGGGCCTGCACCATTGATCTTAACCGTGCGTGCCAAATCCGGGTTCCTAGTTCTAGCGCAAGTTTCCGCAAAGATGCGGCCAGCGGGAAGCGTTACGTTAACCAAAAAGAAGCGAACCAGAACGAAGGCAAAACGCTTTTCTTGGCTTGTGACATTGTGCTGGATAGTATCCCCAGTGCTAGAGACACAAATGATCCGGAGGAGAACTGCACGAAACAATTGCATAAAATGTAACGAAGAAGGTACGTGTACATGGCCGTAAACACTAAAATAGCAGAGAGAACAAGGCAACCCAAGTAGTCTCCGTTGTTGAGGCCAATAGCTGAACAAGAAAAAGACTGCAGATACGCTGAGATGACAAGAAAGGAGTTGAAGACAAAGCAAAGTGAAGATAGAACTCTGCGTAGTTGATTGGGGGAAGGCAAGGAGATCAAATTTTGAAGGGGCCACACCTACCTCTTTTTCCAACATAACAGCTTGGTGTACCGATGATGCCACCTCTCATACGGTCAAGAGTAGAAATAACTGCTACTACCGAAACAATTTCGAGATTCCGTTCTCCAGACAGCCCACGACAACATTAAACCCTGCTACAAAGGCATTCGAAAGGCAACAGAAACCATGCTTCATGAATTCGTCATGCCAAAGATGTACGCTTACAATAAAAGAGTCGTACGATTTTGCACTCTTTACTAATGGACGGTTCCAAATCGTGAACTTGGAAATGTGCCTTTGAGAAATACGCATATTTGGGTGACAGCATTGTCTTGCGGACTGACGCATTAAGCAAAACTGTGGGAGATACGGTACGGCAAAAGTTCCTACTACTATTGTTCTAACACCTATTCACCGGGCGCAACATCAAGGGCAGTGACAACGTTGGTGCCGGTTTTCTCAGTAGAGTGTGAACATCCGCGTGTGTTTTTTCCCCAGCAGTGCGTCTTTTTTGTTGGGGGAGTAGTGACGGTGTGAATGTGTGTGTCTTCGCCATCAATATTCTAAAGCGGGGAGACATGTGAAGAAGTAACGGTTTTTGCACACAATTTTGTCAAAGAAGACGGGCATTCGCCATTATGGGGCTGTGTGCCACGAAGAAAAGGAAGATGACGACAAGAAAAAGAGGATTCCAGCTGCGGAGGCCCACGGGGTGTTGCGGCCTTGCTCTGCCGTGTAGTGAGAAAACGAGATTGCAGCCTATAGAGCAGACAATGCTGTTCAACTACCGGTTGCGGGACCGTGGTTCCCCTGCGACAGCCTGGAAGGGAGTGGCCAGGGAAACAACAGCCCGGACGAGTGCCCTACGACCCGACCACGTTCCAGAAAGTTGCGCCGGCGCGCCGATGAAGCTCCACCCAGCCAGCCCAGTCAAGGTTTTTCCAACTTGACTTCCGTTAGAAGGGATTAGTGTTCTTTGAAGAGTCGGTTTCGCTATTAGTTTAGCAGCCCTGGTTATTTTTTTTCTTTCCCCGGACAAAAAGTCCAACAAGACTTTCTTGTTGGGCTGACAGCACGGCTGTGGGGCCAATAAGAAGTTCTATCGGCACTCTATCATCCCAAAAGCCTAGTCTTCCGGCAGAAATTTTAACCTTGATGGTGTTTGTGGGCCCAGTAAACAGCTCTGTCGGCACTCTATCGTCCCTACAGCGTAGTCTTCCAACAGAGAGTTTAACCGCGATGGCGTTTACCGGCTCGGCAACACGATCCGTGAACGCCAACAGACGCCTTGTTCGTAATCAGCTGTGCGAGCGCGCCATCAGACAGAACCGACATAAGCCCTGAAGGTGCTTCTTAGGGCCTAAACTGCAGCGTCTATGTCTGGCAAAAACGGTAGCGGTCAACGTCTGTGTTCTGGTTTTTCTCTTCAATTAGTAACAGTCAGACGGACGATAACATAACGATGTGAAGATATGCTTTGGCTCATACCACAGCAAGCACAATCGTTTGTTGCTGCAGCCTCGGTTGCTCTTCGTCCACAACAAACTGAGTCGGCTTTACAGCTTTCTTCGAGGGCATGTATGCAGGGGTTCTATCTTCCTGTTTTGTGGAGGTCACTCGGACCGGTCGTGTCAAATCATTTTCGCTCGTCGCTGCCTTTCTGCCTACCTGCTTGCGGTACCTATTACGTCGTCGCCACCGCATGCTTCGGTCGCTTTCTAATAATCTCTACTTGTTACAAACTCCGAGGTTTTCGCACTGTTAGCAGTCGTTTTGCACGACGGGTTTGATGCGCCTGACATACCAGGAGTGACATCGCTTGTAGTATTAGCGCGACATTGCTTGTCTGCAAGACAGTGCCGGAAGAATCATCAACGGCATAATTCTAACGGCACATTCCATTTCATTCGTGGCTACCGTGGCTTGCACAGAAAAGGTCGGGTTAACTGCGATAGCTTTTCTTGAGTCACATAAAGGAGCTTTGGCTCACTCGCTTGCAGCATTAGCAATGCGGCCTCGTCTGCAAGACCGGTGCGTGAGAAACAAGCGTTAGGACAGCCAGAATTTAAAAATGCAGCATAAACTAGACACAAGCGACAATAATCGTTGACAACTTACGTAAGTGTAGAGTTGTTTTAGCCACCCCCTACACCACCCATCGAGATAGGTGAGTGCTAACGCGTCCGTTTACTGTTTTGTAGGTCAATGGTTCGATTGCTCGTCGAGCCTCGCTTTTTTTGGTGAGGGTTTCATTAGTTTTTCTATGACCAGCGTAAGCACCTGTTCCTTGCTTTCCATCACGCCGATATTTACCACCCTCTTCCTAAACCCAAAGTAGCTCGTTTTCTCGCACCTGCTCTCTTGAGAAGCCCGCCGTGAAAACAAAACGAAAACAAACGTCAAAACCTCTTTACAATATCAGTATATATGTCAGTTACTTTATGTCTATTAACTTGTGCGTTTAAAACCTTCATTGTAAGTTATAAACAAATTTCAGACTTTGAAAGCAGAAAGATAATTACCAATACTACAGTACTAACACAATTTTCATCACACAAAGAGCGCAGAGTAATACTACATAGAGGTGCTGCATTCGAAGTCTGGCGACTATCTCTCAGTTTTTGTGTGTTTTTTATGGCGTTTTTTGCCGAGTGGTCGCTTGCGTCATTTGATCAGTTTTACCTATTTCAAGCTTAAATCATAGTTATAAAAGCTTTATGGGTGATGTCTACCCTTCCAACCTACGCGTGTGTTTAACATGAGGACCCCGGAAGAACCATCATCGCCGCATAAAATACTGCGCGTCAAAAGGGGATAACATTGCATCCGAACGAAGCGTGTTGGTGCCCTATAGAATTGTACGTTGGCAACATCGTTTTTTACTCGGGTAAGTATGCATTTTTTATTATTCTGTATTTGGTCGGAACGAGTTCTGGTGTTTATGGGTCAGTGGTTTGCTAGACGTGCATCTCATTTGCTCTGAGAGCCCACGTGATTTACCATACTTGTTTTAGCGCCCAGTTCACCGTTTCCGCAGATGTCAGCTTCAATTTACGCTGAAGCTAGACCTTGGCTACGATGCTCGCGCTGTAGTACGCGGCTGCTAATAATTTCACATCACGCAAGGCTCTTTAACAACGGGGCGTTTGTTTATGTGTCTCTCAAGCAGTGCCTTTGGGGCTGCAGATCGCAGTCGCAATTTCGCATGAGTGGCACGACGATGTTATTGGTCCTCCTTCGTGAATACCCGCGGTAAACCAAGAAATAACATGAACTTGGTTCCCTGGAAGTGCATGCGAAAAAGCGTACACTTGATTCCATGGCTGGCGTCTCGTACGTGTTGTGAAGTCTCCCCCCCTAACCGAATTCAGTGCACTGCGCTTCGCAGCTATTGCGCTCGTGAGACCGGCTGCCGCCGTTGCGACCGTAAGCCTCGTTGGTCTTCGGGCCGCGTTAACCGTGCCGTTGATGTGAATTTTGGCAACAGCGTCGGGAAATTCCTGTACTCGCTTGCCAACGCGCCCCGACAGCGTACACGTCGACCGGGTGCTGGCGGAGTTGTGCTTGAATAAAAGCAGGAGAAAGACGAGGACGCGGGAGTTGTAGTTAAACAGACGAGAATTTACAAAGTGCAAGGGGGAAAAAAAGTATGCAAGGGTAGGAAACGGTGAGAGATTTCGGGCTGTGCGCTAGCGAGCGCGAACGGCAATTTCACGACGTGTGACGTTGCCGAGCTTCACGAGTCCGGCACGAATATGACGACGCCCGTCTGAGAGTTCATAGAGATATTGAACTGACATGCGTGCAATTTGAACGTGAAATGCGCGCATGTGGCCTCGCAGGGAGTTGGCATAGTCTCGGGGTAGTGGGGGAGATTTCCCAACGCCTACGAGGCGCCTGCCGATTCTATCAGATTAGGTCTCGGGGATTCGGGGGCATGATATCAGAGGCCTATGTATTGTTTAAATTAGTGCAGAACATTGAGCGAATTCGCAAGTTCTTCTTTTTGGAAAAACCGCAGGCCATACAGAAACTAACGAGAAAGCTGTAGGCACTCGCTCAAGTCGATTTATATTGGAGAATTGAACGCGCAGATATAAGTCAGTCATTGAAAGGGAGAAGCTTCAACTAGAACACACCAGTTCCAATTGAAAGCAAGGGATACAGATGAGCTGCTAGCATGCGTTCTATGCAAATTAGCTCAGCACTGAGCTGTGCGTATATCAAGCATACCACACTCAAAGTACCGGGGGGTCTAATAAATACATTGTTACTGTGACCTAAATTTAACTTATTTCACCGGAAATGATCTTATTAGTGCCTTGGAGGTTACTGTCTTTAAACGATTAAAAATCTACTTGAAGTAGGCATTCTTGCTTTGTGTGTGCTCTTCTTGTATTTCAACAAGTGTCAGCACAATCACAGATTATGCACCTGTAGGTGTTGCTGGCTGTCCTGGGTCGGCTGCCTTCCAGTCCAGTTTCAAATGCTTTGCAGAGCCTCCTTTGGTGAACCGACACTGCACCTGCTGTACCCAAGTACTGCCTGGCCTTTCGTTGCTGCTCCGTACGCTTTGCCGCCAGGAATGGTCATTCCTTCTTTCATCATCTGGCCGCTTGGACCACCCGTTCAGATACCAGCGAATTTGCTCGACACATCGGTCCAGGCACTGCTGCCATATCGGTGCACCCACCGATTATGTGCTTTCAGGTCAGTTATTGCATGTTGCGGAACCTGCCATGATGTATGCCTATAACAGTGCTGTGGCCTCTGAATATTTGAAACAGTTTCGTGAAGCAGTGCTGTGCGTTTGGAGCGTGTCATTGCTTAGCAGAGATATTGAAGAGAATGTGGGGCCGATGACTAAAGGGCAAGAAGAGAAATTGAACGGACTTTTACACAAGTATTCGTATGTAATCAAGCCAAGCAAACATTTAGGATCTTTCGATATGGTTTTGAACTTGCATTACAAACTGGTGTAGAAATAATTTCCATTTTAGGCAAGCTAACAATTTTATCTACTTCAGATCATACTCGTAATAAACATACTATAATGAAAGGTACATCCCGCAGGCTGTAGAATTCCGACAGCGCTTTTTTCGCAGTATCTCATGACAGGCAATATTTTAATGATTGTAAGGTAGTCGAGGTAGCACAAATCTTTAAATCAGGAGACGGTACTACACCATTATATTTCCATAACCAGCACCATATGCAAGGTCGGGGAGCATTTCATCCACTCTCGGGTCGCTAATTATTATAAAATCACAATATCACATTCGAATATCACCACGGTATTCACAAGCGTTACTTGAGAAACACAACTTTCAGGATTTGTTCACGATCTACATCGATCCATTGACGCAGGATTACAAACTGCGGTAGTTTTTCTCAAAATTTCTAAAGCATTCAATCGCATTGCACACCACAGACAACATCTCAAACTTCACCCTAAAGCCCTCACTTGAGCGAAAAATTTTATTTCTTCTCAAATGCAGTGTACTTCTGCTAATAACTATATACTTCTTTTTCTCGTGCCACTTTTTTCTCCCCCAGGCAGGTTGCTTCGTCCTGTCTATCTTCCATGTTGCATATCCTCCCACGTAGGTCTATTTGCAGATGATGTTGTTATTTATCACACAATTTCTTTCAACTACTACCATAAATGCTTTCAATCTGATCTTAACACAAAAAACTTCTGGTGCTGCAAATGGCTAACGTAGCTTATCTCTAAAACAAAGTGCATGACTTTAACGGTGGCAAGTCTCCAATTGTAAATGCTTACTTCATTAACAACAGGCTGATTACCTCTTGAGGCAAAGGTGTTTTGGTAGGCCGGAAGGGGAGGGGGGATGGCATGGTGGATTTCAAAAGGTAGATCGATTGCGAAATGAAGACGTCTGAATATTATTTTTATTTGCACTCCAAAACTCGCTTTATTTAATATGTTTAACCCACTGCAGTGGCTAGGGTGGTCGACTGTGGAGGCGAACGTCGGCAATATAACGCTTTTGTGTGGCTGCTTTTAAGATGAAGGCAACACGTAAAGATGGCCGTGTTTTGACATTTCGGTGCGCAAAAAAATATCCAGGTGGTCAAAGTTAATGCGAAGCCTTCAACTACAGTGCTCCCCATATCCCACTTGTAGCTTTGACGTGTTAAACCACCGTGTGTTTTTTTATGTTTTTGGAATATTACCTGCTGCTGCAGCAGGTGCAACAAAATGTGAAATTATACATAATGTTTCCAAGAGCTAACTACAAAGGCTATATTAAACTTCGTTTATGGGTCTATCTCATAGCAGTATAGAAAGGTTATATACTCGGGTGCTGGTTAAGAACGGCTGTCGGTTATGCAGTGTAGTCCAGTGTTTTAACAAATGCCTTGTAGGCAGGTAACAGCATTATTGCAATTATGAAGCGTTGGTCACTGACGAAGTCAAGAAAGCCATTTAATGGTTTAGTGCTTGTTCACAGTGAGCATGTGTCGTGGAAAACGAATCTATATATAGGGCATTACGCGGCGCAATGAGTTTGCATAGATATGGTGCAGATTGCCATTCATTATGTTGATAATGTTGGGTGCCGTCTGAACGATGAGGGACTCGAACAGTAATCGAGAAGATAGATGCACTCAGTTGTCAGTAATTTTGTCTTGTTCCAGTCGACCACGTGTCCCGTCCTCTCACGGTGCTCTGCCAGTGGACTTGCTTTTGCATGGCCGTTGTTCACTTCGTTCCAGTGCTGCATTAATCTTCTGTGCAGATTGCCCGTTTCGCCAATGTACACTGATTTGCATTCAGCGCATGGAATCTAATAAACAATACCCGGAAGCTTGGAGCGTGAGAGGGGGTCTTTCACGCTGACAATGTAAGACCATAGCTTGCTAGTGGGCACATGCACGATGTATGCACTGCGTTTCTTGAAACTACGTGCGAGAGTTTCACTGATTTGTGTGACGTAGGTAAGTGCTGCACGTTTTGATTCCAGCCGTGTGGCTGCCTAAAGCATTATATTAAAAAAACAAGCCACGAGGGCGACTAGCAGGAATCCGCATTGCCATTAGATGACCGAAGCGTCCACAAGGCCTGTGTCAAAACGTGCTGCAATTCTCGTCCTACATATCAATCAAGCTTTTGCACGCATTTTCAAGAAACACAATATGCACGTCGTGCACGTGCCCACTAGCAAGCTACGTTCTGACATTGTCAGCGTGAAAGACCCCCTCTCACGCTTCAAGCTTCCAGGTGTTGTTTGTTAGATTCCGTGCGCCGAATGCAAATCAGTGTACATTGGCGAAACAGGCAATCTGCACAGAAGAATAATGTTGCACTGGAACGAAGTGAACAAGGGCCATGCAAAAACCAAGCCAACAACCAGCCGTGACACCAGAGAAGGTCGCGTCTCTGAAAGGTATTGCACGTGATATCTGGCATCAGAACTCATAGCTAACCCATAATTTAACATAAGCAAGCATCCCCTAATATGAAACTTCTAGCACAATAAGTGGTCTCACATTGTGCCTGAATGCCATTCATGAATAATTGTTTGCTGCGGGCCAAGCATGTGTTAGCTTACAAGAAAAAAGCTGCAGGGTATTAGTTAATTCTTGAAAGTGTTGCTTTTTACTGGCAACCTGTTTGGCAATATTTGTTATCCTTTTACCACATTGTGTTTTGTTCACAAGGTAATTGAACCCTAAATTATTCTCTCTATCTACAGCACTTTTTCAGATTTATGTGGCCAGGACTGTGTCTGCGGAGCCCAAAGAAGGCAGGCTAAAGGTGGTGCGAACGCACATTTCGCAAAATCACGGTGACATGCAGCGCTAATAAATGAGTGAGCAGCACAAAATGAACTTCTTTATTTTTATTTTGCTAAAAGTCCTGCATCCTTGGCAAACTTGTAAACCAGTTTCACACCTCACAGCATGTGTCCAAAGTCAATCTCGTCATCGGACCTATAGCTTCACCAACAGACTGCTTTCAGACCAACAGACTGCATTCAGACCAACAGACTGCCATCAGGCCAACAGGCTGCCATCAAACTTCCTTCAGACCAACAGAGCGACATGCCGAATTTCCAGATTGGCTGTCGGTCCAACAGCCTGAATGTCTTTTGAGATTTCTCTTGGGGTCGCCCTTAAACTGCGCGTGTTAATGGCATAACCCAACCTTATGAAGTGCGCCGTTTCAGTTCTTTTCCATGTTGCGGTGCCATGTCTGTATATTGTTCCGTTCATAACGCTGGGGAATGTTAGGAGCCAGTATACCACCAGAGAGCCCGATTTCCACTATAGTTGGGGTTATCTTACCCCTATGTTGCGACAAGTGCCGGAACTTCAAAACCATCGTTCTTTTTCGCAAACTCCGGAATTACACCAATAGAAAAGGTCACCGTAACAAAGCTGGTGCTCATCGCATCCCTCATCACCACAAGAATGTTATTATCTGATGAACTAAAGTTTTGAGTGCATAACAGTTATCGTAGTTCCAACGGACCCCTAAATCGTATTGGGATTGACGCGTGCTGCCAAAAACTGGGAATGGGCTGTGATAACCTTATTAGTGAAGCCTAACGAACGTCTAAAGAAATGCAGTACCGCCATTGTCCAAAATCTGCACTCAGCGGATTCACGAATGTGAGTAGTAGCGCACTTTTCTTGAAAGGCCTAAGCCGGGTGAAGTCGCACTACAAAGACTGTGCAAAGTTTAAGGCACTAATTATTCGGCAGAGCCTTCGTGCGTTCACCTGACCGGTTGCAATGAAGATCAACACGCGTGTATGATACCTGTCAAGTTTGGCAGACTGCATCAGCTACTAAGAAAGGTTGCATGGTCAAGGAAGATTTGCTTAATATTTCCGACTGCTCTATAGACCGCTTTCTACTGTCAACGTCAAGAGTGTGGAATTTGTTTTATAAAAACAGACTAAGTGACCCACTGCACTTCCAGAAATGAAGCATAATACACGAGCCCAAGTTTTGAAACCTTTAACACAACGAAGCCTGGCCGTTTATCAATGGTAAGTTACTGCTGTTAGAACACAGCAGATTGTTATATTCCGCCATGCACGAAGACTCGAGAATCCTGGATATTCTACCATCAACAGGTCACTCACGAAAATAATGATCAACACTGTTCTCAGGAGAATAATTAATAGTTAATTCCGAGATGTGTTAGTAGATATACCGAAAATCTTCTCCGTCACAAATACTCTGTTAGGATAAGAAGTTTTCTGCAGGCTTCTGTGAACGGCGTCTGTTATTTTTTGAGCTTCCTGCATGCCTGGAAGACGCCTTTTATACACTCCAAAGATACAACGCAAAGGTGTAATTTGCCCTAAAGGCACCGGTTCTGTCTGAGTAGCTTGCTAGGTCTAACCCGCTTGATATAATCACAGATCAGCTTTCTTGGGCTTCATTTGCTTGAGGAGAAAATTCTAAAGTTTATATTCTCCTCAATTCTTCTGTGGTCCTCTAAGGTATACATCTGAAAATATTTCAAGTATGCCTGCAGATGTATCTGTACATTCTTTCCAGAACTTGCTACCTCAAAGAGACGTACCAAGTGTCATTTAATATCAAAACAATTACACGTTCAACCACGCTAGCAAGGAGCGGCGTTCCCTGTGCACGGTTTCCTCTTGTACCAAAATGTATAACTTCGGTAAAAAATGGGGTATGCAGCATGCCGATTATTCTGAGTTTACCGCATGCGTGGGGCACGTGACAGTTAGGCTGCTCTCGTTCCCTAAAACTATTGTGCTTGTTAGTGCTCATGGCCCGTCTTAAAATTACTTGATATTTGTTGTTTGTTTTTTCCCTAACGCAGTTGCTTCTGACAATTCTGACCTTCTTTCCTTCTTTTACTATGCTATACCTGGCGGTTTATTGTATTCCACAAAGTTCCTTGCTGGCGTTGAATTTTCTTTTGTATTTTCAGGTTTATTATGATGTTTTAGGTTACGGTATATACAGAACAAATAGACCAAATCATGGCTTTACTTTGCCTTACTCCTTGCCACGTTTTCGTTGACCGCTCATTATGTGGAATTTCTGAATCTATTTCGCGAACGCTGTTTTATATGCAAAGTATATATTTATACTTTGTACTGAATATTTACACTTATATATATATTTATACTTTGCAAAGCATCTTTGCACTGAGAACACTTTGCACTTATATAAAGTTTAAAATTGACCTTTGGGGTTTTCATGGTACATTTGTAAAGACACCTGTCTTCTCAAAATTCGCGTAGTGTATTCAGAAAGAACTATGAACATTTCGAAAGAACATTTAAAAAGCCTGTATCGGTCGTCACTTCGAATAGTTTATACGATCATAACATAGATTTTATGCACAAAACTTAAACCTAAAGTGCAGCTTCTGGTGTTTTTGCACTGTTTCAAGAAGCAAGTCTTGCTCTGTTTGCTACAAGCACATAATTCCAGTCTGTTGACATTGACCAGATTTTTGAAGTTTGAGGAAGATTTAATGGCACCTGTCGTCTTTGCTATCACAAGGAGCACTGCTGACATACAAACTAATCCTACAGATACTATTACACGTGAAAAGACGAAAGTTTCATTTATTCTTAACCAAAAAGTCAGGATGATGAAAATTGCAGTGACTCGGGATCTCACACGTGCTCGCGAAGTTTAAAATACGTGTCTAATCTTGCTATTTAGAACAAAAACATAAATCTGCCAATATTTGAATAACACACGTGGCGAAATGATTACAAAGCGTATTTGTTGTTGAACCAATTCCATGAAAGCCCTAGACCAGACCCAAGTGTCTTTCACATTGCGTTTCGGCTTCGTTTTAAAACAAGTTGGCGATGCTTGAAGTTGCATTTTACACTGTAGCAGCCTTGTCTCTGTTGACGTTTTTATAAACTCCTGTTTCCGATACGTAATATCTGCGTTATCCTTAAATGAGTACGTTATCTTACCAATAAACTACGCCGCACAGCGAAAAGGAACCACAAAAAACCAGGTTTATGATAAGAAATGTAACTCTGCTTTCAACATGTAATCCTTATAAAAAGACTAATCATGGCGCGTTATATCTGTGCAGAGAAGTAACTCTGGTGAATGCATAGATGGTGAATACGTATGTTATGCTTTCTTCAAAAAAATACTTTTTCCTTTGCAGACCATGAAGGACGTGAGTTTCATCGCAGGTTCTTTTGCATAAACGCACAGGAACAGACTATATGGCTAAAAATATATTTTTATCGATCACCGATGCAGCAATGCCACGTCCTTCACAAAATATTGCAACAAAACTGTATAAAACGTCTTCAATACACAACAAACACAATGCATATTTAGAAATAAAAGCCACCAAATTATAGTTTCATACAAGTTTGTAAAAAAAGGAAGGCTTATTTCTTGAGCCATCAACGCTATAATGTTATATCACGGTGAAATTAAGGAACATTTCGAAACAGTTGTGATGCGTAGACCACACTCCAACTTCACCTGAATGAAGTAGCTACAGAATACTCCAACGGATTAACATTTTTTTTGTGCGAACCATTCCTTCGAATAACCTTCGCGTAAACTGAAGTATGTTTAAAGGACCGCGAGACGCTATATATTTCTTTTCGTACATACATACCTGCTGTACATTTTTTCCGCGACACAACGAAATGACTCTGACCCCATCCAGAGGGTTGTAACACGCCGCTAAAAGGTCTGCTCTTTTAGACCCCAAAGGGGGATAAACAAAAGCCTAATTAAGACCGATATTCTTCTTTTTATAATGATGAACGCGTACTGTATGCGACGGATATAGAAAAGGCGCAGTTGTTTAAACCTAAACGAGAAGCCTACTTGGTTCGAAATCGATATACTTACAGTAACGATTAACCGTGGCAAGGAGGGATTTCGAAGAAGCAGGGTATATAAACAATTTTTGTGTGAAATGTCTGGAATGACGTTTTCCAAAGACAAAACTTTTCGGATAGCCATGACCTAATCTTCTAGAAAAATTAAGTAGAAAACCTGTTATGTCTATTGCGACAAAGACTACCGACCACAAATCGGCACAAAAGCCTGGTTGTGGTGCCCACAATCATTGTCGGAAGTGCCACAAAATACTTAAAGCTTGTGACTTCCAATATGAAGAGCCAGTCTGTCACCACATCAAAAAACACTCCACTTGCGTACACGCTGAAGTATTGCGTAGTTAAGAGGCCTTCTGTAGTGCCAGCTAAGGGGCTTTAAAATTGATTTGCGAATTTTACTTATCCTTTGTGTTCTCTCTTTTTTGATGGGACGGAAGATCTTGTGGCAGTGCCGCGGTTATCACCGGGTAAGTTGATGAAGCTTAGAAGTTTCTAGCATTAGAGATTTTCTTGCGCATTACGAAGTTTTTCCTCCAAATTAAAAACAGTGCAACAAAATCCGTCTATGCTTTCCTGCGAAACTACAAATCAGCTACTTTTGTAAAATACCCGCCTAGTTTATTGAGCGTGATCAGTATCGTCACATTTTTTGTAAACCCTTCACCTTCAAAGGTCGAAAGCCAGGCTTTCACATCGCTCCCATCAACAGCGCTACATAAAGCGGATGTCTTTTGTGGAGCGCTGGGTAATAAGACATAGGGGCGATCTCAATCCTGGCACCTCTGCAAAAATGTGGTAGCATTTATTGGCGGAACTTCTAAACTTACACGCCGGACGGGTGGAGCGCGCCCATATTGTGTTGTCTGAAAGCAGAGCATGCAGCATAACCACCTTTATACATCGACTACGACTGTGCCCATCTTCTGGTGTTCATTATCTATAAACATGCACCCTTGCTTTCTCCTCAATACCTCCCGCCTCACACTCTTAAACCAATAATGCTCCTACACGTCCCCAATTCTGCTCCTACATGTCCCTTCCATCTTTCTCACTCCCTTTCTCTACTTGGGAACTATCCATATACAAGGCAGGCCTGCCACGCGAGCGTTGGCCCTGACCAAGGCTAGCTTCTGCTGAAACGTTGGCACGTTGTGTTAGGTACTCTGTTCTTATGATATATGCATACATATATATATATATATATATATATATATATATATATATATATATATATATATATATATATATATATGTATATATATATATATATATATATATATATATATATATATATATATATATATATATATATATATATACATATATATATACATACATAAGAGAAGAAAAACTTCGAACAAGGTAAAAGCACAATTGTGGCCTACGTTTCAGCAAAGAGAACTTGCTTTCCTCAGGGCCTGAGGAAACCAAGTTGCCCCTAGACGCATTAATTCCAGAAGGTTCCATGGAGTTGAATTTATCAATTAAATAGGATTCACGGTATTTCCTGTCCCTAGGAGACCTGAAATTTGACTCAAGGATATACAACTTAAGGTCATCAAAATTGTGGCCTCGTTGGTTTAAATGCTGCGCAACAGCTATGGAGGATTTGCTAAGTGTATCTGCCTGGTGACTATTAAGACGTGGGCTCATAGGTTGACTCGTTTCGCCTATATACTGTTTGTGGCACATTGAGCATTCCAACAAATACACAATGTTGGATGAAGTGCACGTAAAACTTGAATTATTCTTGTGGACATAATTACTGGCGGTGCTTTTTACAATGCAGTCGGTCTGCAGGTGCCCGCAATTCTTGCATCTGGAGCGGGAGCAGCTGGCAATGACTGGTTGCTTTGAAGGCACTGTTTTAGCATGCACAAAATATCTTTGAGATTCCTGTTTCTCCGGTAGGTAACCCTTGGAGCTTCCGGAAAAGTCTTTCTAAGTCGGTCGTTACTGGCTAAAATGGGGTAGTACTTGCGCAGTATATTGTTTACGTTTGGGAGGGCGTTTGAAAATTTAGTTATTAAGGCTGGCGGCTTGGCGCTTTCGTTTTATCGCTGTTTGTTGAGCACGTCATCAGTTTTGAGATTAGATGCGCATTGGTACGCCTGATCGAGCGAGCTTTTGGGGTTGTTCCTGCTAAGAAGGGTGGACTTCAGTTCATCTATGTGCTCTACCTAGTCAATGTCATCACTGCATACTATTCTAAGCCTGGTGGCTTGTCCTACAAAGATTCCTTGCTTGCAGTGTCTCTGGTGATGGCTTTTATAGTCTAGGTATTGCTGCATGTCAGTTGGTTTTCTAAAAAGCGTGGTTTTAAGTTTACTGTTGTCTAAAATGACCGTAGTATCTAGGAAGTTCACTTCTTTTTCAGAGTACTGACAGGAGAATTTATTAGTCGTATGCGAAGAATTTAGATAGATATAAACGGTTCTAGCGTCGCGGGACCGTGTTCCCAAATCATGAAGATGTCGTCTATGTAGCGGAGGTAAACCTGAGGTTTATGCGGAAAAGAGCTTAATAGAGTGGCTTCAAGTTGCCCCATGAAAATGTTGGCATAGGTCGGCGTGAATGGAGTACCCATGCTGGTTCCAAAAACTTGCAAAAAATAAGAAGAGTCGAATTCAAAATAGTTGAGAGTTAAAACTAGTTTTAATAAAGTTATGTACACTTCTGGCGCATGTTGGTGCGGGTTCTCTGATAGAGCTTTTGAAAAAGCTTCAATTCCTTCGACGAAAGGGATGTTTGTATACAATGCGGCAACGTCAAGAGTAACAAGGAGGGTTCCACTGGGTAGGCGCCCACCCTTATTTATTTCTTCTATTGTGCGGAGGAAGGGGGGGGGTGTGCTGAACGAATGAAGGAAGAAGAGTCGAAATGTAAGATAGGTAATGCTTCAGAAACAGAGATAATGCTCCTGTTGGGGTATTGTTATTCGAAACTATGGGTCTGCCAGGAATGTCGGGAGTGAACAATAATTCTACGGGGACTTTGTGGACTTTTGAGAGGAGATAAAAATGGCCTGCATGCTTATTATTCGGTTTCATAAAATTTACGTCAGTGCTCGTTATTATTTCTCTAGATCGCAGATCTGTGAGGCTCTGAAGGATTTTTAGGCTGTATTCCTGCTCTGATCGTTATCTAAGGGCTTGTAGTGGCAATGGTTATTGAGCTGCCTATAAGCTTCATCTTTGTATTTCCCCATAGGTAAAACAACTACGCTACCACCTTTGTCGGCTGGCTTTATGACTATGTCGGTTCTGGCTCATAGGCTATTCACGGTAATTTCTTCCGAAGGACTTAGGTTCTTGCGCTTGTTTGATCGCTTGGTTGTTGCCAATATTTCTCTTGATACTGATTTTAAGTACAGATCTAATTCGGGAGATTGATCTACATCTGGAGTCCAAGTGCTAGGATGGTGGAGGGTGCATTTGTTAATGTCAGGTTGGTCCTGCTTTTCCGAAAAAAACTCGCTTAGTCTCATTGTCCGAGAAAATTCAGTGAGATATTTATGTAACTCGTATTCATTCACATGGTGATTTGTTGGACAGAAAGTTAGACCTCGTTCTAGGATATCTTTTTCTTCGGCCGTAAGTGTTTGGGAAATGTCTATGACGTTGCTGGGGCTATAGAGGTGGAGGGAAAACTAGAGCGCCGATGGCGAAAACGTCGAGAGGCTTCGATTGTTTCACCTGTTTTTCGAACGTCCCCTTTCTTCAGCTTAGTCATGGAGACTGACGTTACCAGGTTACCCAAACTATGTTTGACGTCACACAGGACGACCTCTCGGCGGGTCACTGTGCAGTACAGGAAGTATAGCTTTTCAGGCGTGCCATCTGCACAACGTGTTTTCTTGCATGGTCTTCCACTTGTGGTGACATGTGCTACCATGTGTGTAAATTCACACACGCATGCCAGGACAATGAAGGGACCGACGTAATGTGCAAGAGTTAGCACAGTCCCCGTTTTGCGTGGGGTAGCAGAGGCACACAATGTCACAAGCGGCGTAAGAGAGATCAGAGTGGCGGCTGTCATACCACTGCTTGAAGCGTTCTTGAGATGCCAAGGTGCGTAGGCGCGGAAGGTGAGGTGCTTCTTCTGGAAGGCAAAGTGTGAAGCGCCTGAAGGATCGTTGTGTTCTTCGATAGAAAAGGTGATGTCGAAGCACCTGTGAGAGTTGCGGGCACAGAGAAGAAACAAAGCGTCGTATCCGGTAGTTTCATGCTTTGCAGTGTTACAAGCGTACTTAAAGAAGGGCATGAGGTCGCCCTAAATTTTGCGCGAATTTGCGCAAAAATACCGTAAGGCTGCTGGCGCAGCCGTTAGCGCCCGAAGTTCAGCTCGTCGAGTAGATGCGAATCCCTCCCAGATGAACAGCAACTTGCCCGCTTGGAATGCCGGAGTGAGCCAATTTAGTTCATCAGAGGTTTTTCAGGGGATATTTTCGACGGCGTCTTTCACTTCTAAACACGCCAACATTGCCGGTTACCGATTTATTCATGAGCAGGTTTGTAGAGGAGAATTTTTGGTGGGTGTAGAGGGGGTCATGCTCGCGCAGCTATAGGTTTCATGCCAGTACTGATGCACGGCATGTCTGTTGTGCTGGTGGGAAGTTTAAACGCGGACGTCCAACGGCCCAAACTTAACCTGTCCAGAGTTGGTGGTAGAGCGGATCGGGCTTGTGGGTTCGGCAATGTTCACACTATTAACGCAAATGCAGTATCGTAATCTATGGTCGTAAAAATGGCATGTCATGCAGTTGGGTTGGCTGACACTTGAATTGACGTCTTTCTTTAAAGTTATTACGTAAGTAGCGGACAACAGTCTGAACCCGGCCTTACACATACAGTACGTTGCTTACGACACGGGAGTTAATAGTTAACATTTTTGAGAAAATCGACAATGGAGGTGGTAGTGTGGTTTCATCATTAAAAAGCGAGTATGGCCCAGCCCTCGACTACTTATAGGTATTTGTAAACTGTGCTTGCAGTTAATAACGAATCACTTTTATAGTAATACAAATGAATGACGTAGACAGCATTACCACAAAATATAACCTGATTTATTTGAAGTTAAAAATATTTTTGCTTGGGCATGAAAACATTTAAAAATGGTTACAAAGTACAATGTAAATTTGGTGAGGGCGAAATGAAAGAGCACTTTTTGATAAAACGTGCGCTAAATGGCGCAATATGTAGAATAGGTCTTCATCTCGGTTTAGAGAACTGAGATGCAGCGAAATCTGAACTTGATGATTTTGGATTCAAGCCTATGGATTGTGCTATGAACGGTTCTTTATGAATTCTATTTCTGAAGTAACCATCGTTCAGTCTGCTGTGCTGATATGTGAAAGGCTTCCCAGATTTCGCTTGTGGCCTAGTTGTGGCATTTTGCCAGAACTGAAGTTTCCTCAAACAATGGTTTGGACCCATGTTTTTCTAGTGGGTCGCCATATCACCTGAGGGGTCCGTTTTCTGACACTGTTAGCCCGGCTCTTTGCACCTCCAAGATGTTTACAACATGCAAAACCAACTACGTCAATTTTTTACCATACCGACAATAACCAAACATCCATGTCAGCTGATCTTCCCCAGAATATGGAAGTCGAGAAAGTTGTGCTAACAACTTGGGTCTTTTTATTTTGAGGAGCCTTGGTTATGCACAGACCAATGACACGGAGACTGTTAAACGTGAAAAAGACCCGAGGGTCCTTTGTTTTCTTTCTGTGAAATAATGCGCGAAAAAATATGACATTGCAGTGAAGCCAAGTAATATTATAGCCGATGTGCTATCAAAGTTTAAAACACATTGTTACATTTGCGATTTATCCAAAAATTGGAAATCCACAATATTTTTTTTTAATACCACATGTGTCTCAATCATAGAAAAGCGGATTTATTGTCAAGCTAATGCCATCAGAAAGGCGTACATGAATTTATTGTCGTTTACTTTGCATTCCCGCTTTGTTCTAAAGAGGTAGGCCATAATTAAACTGCATTTTGACACTGTATCACGCTTGTATCTGTTGTTGTCTAACTTTTTAACGAGTACGATGGCCACCCGTAAGTGTACATCGCTGAGAGAAACTAACAACCATCTTCATTACAAGAATTATAACCTGTTTTATACCCTATATCTACTGAGCAAAACGAATAACGGTGATTCTGTTATTTGCAAGCCGAGTGGTAACTCTGGGTAATGCATACATCGATTAGAATGTATGTTAAGCTTTCTGCTGAAATTATTTTTTTTGCAGGCCGTAGCTAAAGTAAGTTTCTTCGCAAGTTTCTTTTGCACAAGCACTCAGAAACTCACTATGTGGCGAAATAGAAAACATATATGGGTCGCTCACCGCCGCAGCAAAACCGCGTGGTGTAGGCCATTTAGAAACAAAATTATATTTTGTAAATTTGCGATGATATGACGTTGGTCAAATGATACAACGTTCATAAAAAATCACAATAATACAATCATAACCATATCACACTCAGAAAAAAATTCAATGAGTTATCGTTTTATACGAGTGCTTAAGACAAATAGCGCTTATTTCGTGATCTTGCGTGATATTTGAAATCCATCAATAAGTTATATTTGCTCAGATTTTACAGTTCTCTTTATGGCCTCTGTGACCAGTGTTACTAAAAGTACAAACTGACCTGTGTTCTGGCTCAGTCAACTCAGCGGAATGTTGGAGTTGGAATTAATGATCATATGAGAACTCAGGTAAGGTTCAGAGTAATTGGCTTGCAATAGAAATCCTGAAAACACATGACCAAAGGTTTTCATGGTACAACAAGAACATGAAAACCCGAGGCAACCGAACAAGACAAAGTTCTCTTCATGTTCCTTCTTTTCTGAAGTCGGTGTTTTTCTTCCCCATAAAAACAGCTGATAGTATCTTAACTGCTAAAGCAGATCTAGCTGTTGCTATTCCTCAACGAACAACAGCAAGAATCTTGTTGCAGGCGACGGTCCACACAAGAAATTTTATGTACTCGTACTTTGCTTTAGAGGGAATACCAAGGCCCATACTTATAAATGTTCTTAGTACATTTAAATAAAGAAAAATAATTACTGGATTAAGACACAGATACACCAAAGAAGTGTCCTTTAAAAACCGGTCCGAACCTGACTGAGCCTACTCGGCTTCTGCATCAATGGTTGCATCAGTCAACCATTATCATCCGTTACAAAAATTAGCTTTGTTTTTTCAATCGCTTCTTGCGGTGTCGCAATGGAAAGGAAGTGGGTAAAAGGGCTCACATCGATCCGTTGAAACTTCGCCTATTCTGTTGAGCAGGGTAGGACAAGGACAAGAAGGAAGATGATAAAGAGGGGATTTGTTTACTTCGTTGAGTACAATGGTCTTCTCGAGAGCTGTCAGGCAGACTTGAGGGCAGGGCGATACACTAACGATAAACTCGTTGCGCTCGAGTCTTACATAAAGAATGCGTTCATTTATAAACAGTTTTGCGCAACGGTGTTTTGTGACCATGAGAAGGCATATGACACCACCTGGCGCTACGAGATCCTCAGTGACCTGAATTCATTTGGTATCTCAGGCAACATGATGAACATTTAATAGTTATTTGTCCGAAAGAACATTTTGTGGGAGAGTTGGTAGCGCACTCACAAAGGTTCATGTACATGAAAGTGGCATTCCGCAAGGTGGAGTTCTAAGCTGCACTATTTTCATAGTTAGGACGAACTTCCTTGGGAAGGCATTGCCACGTACAATTTCTTATTCAATGCATGTAGATGACGTCCTGGTATTTTTAAATCATGCAATATGTCCATCTGTGAGCGTAAACTCCAGCCCACTGTCAAAAAAAGTGCCATCTGGGCAGACAAGAACGGCTTTAAACTTAACAAAGCAAAAAGCACCTGTGCTGTCTTCTCCAGGAAGCGTGGGATCCAGACGGACCCAAACATTACCCTTAATGGCGTTTCGCTTCCTGTGAGGAAGGAACACAGGTTTTTAGGAGTGGCATCCGATGAAATACTAAGGTTCATTCCTCACATTAGGTAATTGAAACATAAATGTGTAAAGGCTCTCAATATTGTTAAAATCTTGTCACACCAGTTCTAAGGAAACGACAAGCAAATCCTCTTACGTATTTTTACAACCCTAGTGGAGTCCTGATTGGACTAAGGAAGCGTCATTTATGGGTCTGCAACAAAAACTGCACTGAAATTGCTAAACCCAATGCCGCATCTGTGGCTTCGCCTTGCATGTGGTGCTTTTCGCACTAGGCCAGTCGAGAGCCTATACGCCGTGTATGATAAATGGTCCCTATATCAACAGAGGATTTACATGGATTTGTTGTATGCCTAGAAAATCATGGCTCTGACTAACCACCTTTTCAATTCCACTATTAATAATACATCACCACAATTTCTTTGGTGCGAACACCTGCGTGTCGTAAAAGTCAATTGGGGGTGCGCGTTTTCACCATGTTCACCCAATATCCTGCGCTGAATTTGAACTTGGTGATATCATTCATGGGGGCTCGCAGGCGTTCGAGGAACTTCCAGATTTCGCCGGTATATATGTGGTTTTTTATGCCGAAGGAATTTCGCAAAGGACCTATTTTGGTGGATGCATCAGTAATGCAACCGTTTACACCGCCTTGTGGGCTACGAAACTGCATTGTTTCTCAATAACACGGCTATAGTTCACCCAAAGGTTTGTGGTTCGCTAATCCACGGCTAATCCAATATGTGTCTTTCCTAAATATTGAAGGTCATTAAAACACACTTTTTGGTTTAAATTGTTTACATACTTCCAGTTTCCTAAGAAATAAGTAAAATAGCCTTGCCGCGAAGCATTGTGGTTTTAAAAGGTATCGATACAAAGTAGGTATTTATTCACAAAAGATATCCATTATCTAGGGGTTTTTATTGAAACCAATGAGCACGAAAAATATAAGCAATACAAAATTCTTCTCTCTTGAATTTCAGTCTAGTGAGCCTAACTAGCTTAGATAAATAAAAAAAAAGAAATTGAGGAAAGGTGCACTTTGTTCCTAAAATATATGCACCAAAAATGAAGACAGAAAACTAAAAGATGAGAACATGAATGGGGCTACCTATAACTAAAACTTTGAACATTTTGTTTGGTAATTTTGGTGAAATTTAAAATTGCACCATCTAGTTCATGAAAATTGGTTCTTAGTGCATGCTTCAAAACCATAGAAGAACGAATGCTTGAACAATATATAAAATAAACTTCGGTTCTTTTATGCGCGAAAATAGGAGGTCCCAGAATAAAAGGCAAAACTGACGTTCATCTTGTCACCATTATGCCAACCACAGTATGCAGTTTTTAAAGAATACTAACAATAAAAATTATATTTTTTGTGGTATGTGAAGCCACAAAGACATCGAAAAAATATATATTGATTAACGTGCCGTAGTTCGGTTTTTATAAATTATAACAATATCTGAAACACAATCTCCTCGTCGACACGCCATTCATGTCTACTACAGGATGATAAGCTCTCCCATCGACGTCCACCAGCTTCTGTCACGCTCTTCCCGAGTCCATTCTCTGCCTATTTTGCCATCCCCTCTCTTACCGTAATTATCCATGGTTTGTCAGGTCGTCACCCTACATCAATAGGTACAGTCATTTCTTTCTTTTTTGCACATAGACATCTTCTACCCAATCCTCCACTCTAGATAAGTCCTTTGTAAGACAAAGTTTATGAATATCCGGAATAATTGTGTTATGGTGCCAGTATTTCTGCAGAAAACATCATAAGCAACAGAGTCTTGCTTCTCGGCTGAGTCGTTTGCATAAGTTATGGTACAGTTCTTGTTAGAAACGAAGCTTAAGCTGAAGGCAGACATAACGGAGGTGCTTCAATGGCATCAGGGTTGCAGAGGAGCTTACAATGGGCGGGTAACGTTGCCTTGGATCTTCGGTCATAATCACCAGGTCGAATCTGTGCATATCAGAATGACAGATCTCTCGCCTGCCCTAAATGGTTTTGTTGGCATGTTGCAGACCACCGTAAAAAAATGTGACGAGATTTTCGAAGGCACTACTAGGGGGAATAGAAATCTGTTGTCGGGAGGACGCAAATTTATAATCTCGCACTTTGTCGCACCCACTAACCTTCTTCCTAATGAGATCAACATGAATCAAAAAATTTGTGCCAATCCACCCTGTGAATAAGGTTGGAAAGCAAAACTGTAAACGGCTCCCACAACAGTTACCCATGCGACGTCCCTTGAATTTATTCACGTCTAACGACAAATAGTGAAACTAGAGAGAAGTGAAATGCACTAACCATACCCTATAATAATTCAGAGATATTCCTTGTAAGGTTAAATCAATGATCATGCATAAGCGGTGGTTGGTGGAGTTATTTTGGTGTAGCACACGAGTGGAAACTTTTTTATAAAATAAAGGAAGCTAAAACAGTGTTAGATAATCTGACTTCTCTATATCTCCCAACGTGAACGGAGGTGGCGAGATTGGTGGCCAGAACGGTGAAGCAGGACGAGAAGAAGACGGAGAAGCAGTAGGACGAGGAGAAGAAGAATGAGGGGTACGTACTTCTATTCATATTTCTCAACGGTCCACAGTGCGGCCGAGGGTAGTGGGTCTTTCTTCACTAGAGCCCATATGCAGCCCGCATCGACTGTGCTCTGCCCACCAACTCAAGCTAGGTGGGCAGACAGGGGCTCGACTGAAATGTCTCCCAGTTCTCTTGTTCGGTAGTTGACAAAAAGAGGGAAGGGTGCTCATGGCTTAATTCGCACACCCCTATTATGAGGCACAGAGTTCCTACTTCTGAGCTATAGTTACAAACAGCGTCGTAGCGATGGGAGTGCATCAAGTGAAGGCGTGGCGGGTATGGAAAAGGAGGCGCATTGTATGGCACGAGGGTAGTTTTTTTTCTCTGGAAATGTCAGGGTGTGGCAGAGGTGGGTCTCTCTCTGAAGTCGATAATGCTGGAATATGTCCTTGAACGAGACAATTGGGTGACTCCTCGTGAAGCTCGATAGGATGGGGGGTAAATGTAGAGGCTTGTTGGTGGGCGTATTTGTGGCCCTCCATAGAAGAGTGGGCGGGTGTATTAGCTGAATGAAACCATTTGGGAAGTGGTTTTTTAGCACACGCAGTGCATGTTGGGACACCCAACCGGAATGGGAATATCGGTAGGCTTGTTGGGAATGGGTTACTACTTTTAGAAATTCTGGTTGAGGGAGCGCCAAGGCGGTGGCTGCCACTTCTGCTGTGACCATGACTCGGGGCTTTAGTGAGTCACACGCAAGAAGGTTAGTTCTGGTGGTAGCCACGATGATGGCGCCCTATTGCCCCCGACGTTGGGAGGCGTCAGTGTAGATAATTGCGTGATCCCCACAGAGGGTGTTGTTGAGCGTTTCAGCGCGTGCTTGTCAGTGACCCTTGTCGTGTGAGGGTTCACATTTATGACCGAAGCGAGCATGTTTATTTCTTGTGGGCAAGAGTGCGGAAGTACATCAAGTGAAATGATATTCTGCGATGCCCAGACAATCTGGTGAAGGTTGAGGCGACTCACAGAAGGTCTGCTCGATCGGAGCCCCGTGCTAAGCAGCCTCTCTGTAAGTGCACTTTGGGGAAGACCAACGGCCTGCTCAACCACCTTTTTAATTAGAATATAAAGCATCTTTATATCCTGCTGGACGAGAAGAAGAAGGGGGCTAAAGTAAGTGATTCTCGAGAGGACAAAAGCTCGAAATGTTCGAAAGGTATCGGGTTCCTTGAGGCCTCACTTCTTGGTGGCTGTGACAAGTGTGTAGTGCCCCCCATCCCTGATATTCATTGGCCGCTAAGTTCAATGGCCCCACCAGGCTCGGTGGGAAACATTGTGTGTGGCTGGCGAATAAACCCCGCCGAGCACGGCTGCTCGCGGTCAGTCACCGTCACCACCAGCACGCTGCATGTCGTCACTGGGCTGGAGGGCACACCTACCCTCCCAGGTCAACGAACGCGGAGCTAAATCGTGACACTGGCGACGAGGGAAGAAGCCCGCAGAGCGGCCGAAGCCACCGGGAGTGCCGCCACTGAGAACGCCGAGACACCACGCCCTCAAACCAGCCGCCATTACGTCATGCCGCTGTACGGGAGGCTCGAGCTGTTCGAGGGTGAAGGGTCCGCCTGGCCGGCCAACGAGGAACAAGTCGGCGTGTTTTTCCGGGCGAACGACACACCCGAGGCAAAACAGCGTGACATCTTCCTGGCCAGCTGCGGGACCCGCGTCTTCGCACTCCTGCTCGACCTGCTCAAGCCGGCCACGCTGCTTGACAAGTCGCTGGCTGAGCTGCTCGCGACGCCTACGCTCGCACTACAGCCCGCATTCGTCGACGTTAATGGAGCGCTTCCGCTTCAACAACCGGAGCCGCCGAGACGGAGAGACGCTCGGGCAGTTCGTCGCAGCTCTGCGAGGGTTGCCGAGCAGCTGCGCCTTCGGGGAGTCTGCGGCATCAAGGACCCCGCTATGCAGACGCGACTTCTGGAGCTTGCCGGCCCCTCGCTGGACGATGCCTTGAAAGCAGCGCTGGCGATGGATGCTGCGGCCAAGGACGCGGGTGAGCAAGCGCGTGCAGCTGGCTCACCGTCGGCGGAGGCGGCGGTGAACAAGATTACGGCACGCCATGGCAGGTGCGTTCGCTGCGGTTGTGACCACCCCCCTTCTCAGTGCCAGTTCGCGCAAGCGGGGTGCTTTGCATGCGGAAGAACTGGGCACATTGCTGCTGGGACGAAACGCTGCTGGGACGGAACTGGATCCAGGCTTTGGGCGTGCGGCTGCCGGAGTACCAGGAAGCAGTGCGTGCAGTGGAAGACTTCCCGAGCCTCCTGATCAGTTTCAAGGCACTGTTCCAGCCCGGAGTGGCGCCATTCACCAGCACGGCGGCAAGAATTCATGCGCCAGATGGAGCACTGCCCCGCCCAGCCCGACTGCATGGACGGCGTCATCGAGCAGCTGCTGCAGCGGCGGGTTGCTGGCACAAACGGCAGCGGGTTGCTGGGCGCCAACGGCCGACTGCTGCACCTGGTGGTGCTGGGCGCCGGGGGCAGCGCCCAGCAGGTGGTGCAGGCCATGCGGCAGGCGCACCCGCAGGGCTTCCAGTTCGACGACAAGGCCCAGTACGCGCTGGAATTCAGGATCATCGACGGTGACGTGGGCCTGCCGCACCACTCATTCCGCACGGAGCCCCTGCCCCACGGCTGTCTGTGCGTGTACGCCAGCAAGCCGGGGCAGGAGCACATCCGCGAGAGCCTCGATAAGACCCTGCTGCTCAACTTGGAGCAGGAGGACCGGCTGCCCTTCCACGGCCTGCCCCTGGTCATGGTGTTTGCGGGTCAGGGGGACTGCCTGCGCGAGGAGGGCATCAACCGGGCCAAGAGCCTGCAGTGCCCCTTCGTGGACGTGGGCGGCGGCATGGACCCCGTGCGGCTGGAGAAGGTGCTGTGCGCGCTGGTGCAGAGCATCGAGGAGCGGGCTGCACATCTACCAGGCACTGCCCGTGGCGGCGGGGCCCCGGCCGGGCCTGCGGCTGATGCTGCGCATGCTGTGCGAGGACCCGTACGGGCCCGAGCAGGTGCTGGCAAAACCGGGCTGCCTTGCCACGGGCCCGCCGCACTGCCTAAGCCTGGACTCCTTCCTGGGCCCTTGCCGAAGTATGGGGCTCCGCACTTTTCAAAGAACTACCGGCTGGGTCCAACCTGGTCGGCGCGCACGTGGTCTCTCCTGCCAGTGCGTCGTCGCTGCTCGTCCGCATGTTGGACGGGACCACGTGACACGGGCATGCTGGCCATTTGAGGCCTCGCCTGGCAACCTCAGCCACCCCTTTAGAAAGCCAGCAGGCAGGGGACCCAGCTACACCGACAACTGCCAGCACAGCACCAGGGGCTGGTGCTACTCGCGCCACGTGCAAGTGCTGCGACACCTGCTAGGCTGGCGGATGGTGTGAGAGTGACACAGGCGGCACCAAATGCTGCCACACCTGCATCGACACCTTCGCTCAGGCGGAGTGCGAGACTGCGGAGACCTCCGGATAGCTACTCGCCAGGGTGTCAGGTGAAGTTTTTGTGTTTGTGTGGACAAACAAACTTGGGGCGGAGGGGTGTGACTAGTGTGTAGCACCCCCGTCCCCAATATTCGTTGCACGCTAAGTTCAGTGCCCCACCAGGTTCGGTGGGCAACATTGTGTGTGGCTGGCGAATAAACACCGCCGATCACGGCTGCTCGCGGTTAGTCACCGTCACCACCAGCACGCTGGATGTCGTCTCTCGGCTGGAGAGTACCCCTACCCTCCCAGGTTCACGAAAACGGAGCTAAATCGCGACAGTAGCAACTCGCCTGATCATGTGTACGATTTGACTCATGCTGTGTTTGAGGCGCGGCAATGGTACGTCACCCTTGGTGTTCGCCTCAGATGAGAGCACAGGATTTTGATGCTGGGGCAGCGAGTAATGGCCTGACCATCGAGGGGTATTGGAATGTGTTCCGTGATGTGTCGTTTGGCGTGAGGGCGGACGTCAAGCAGCTGTGACTTTTTAAGTGGACACGGGAGGCCACAGGCTTTAGCACATAGGCGTAATAAACGTGAGATGCCATGTATAGATGTGAGCTTCTTTTGTTCTTGTAATCTTTAGCACACGCGCAAGGCGCGCACAGGGCCGGTAGACGTACCGTTGACGGAGTGCACAGTGGCGCGTGAGCTTGAGGTCGCCTGACGCTCGTCGCCTGACGCGTGGGCTCGTAGCTAAATCGGCAAAACAACCGGCTCCCGCTGTGTTAAACAATTAGTTACAGATTCGATTCCTGGCGGTGCCACAAAATTCTTTATTTGTTCGCGACAGTTTTCTTTTGACACCAACGGTCGCGAAAGAACCCTTGGGGTGCAGACTTATAAAGTTTTGCTTTAAAAAGAATGCTGATTCTGGTGCTGTTGCACATGGGATAATCCCTGATGGTGAGACGTGTTTTAGTGGTATGTCCGGGCTGCTACAAAAATAAACCTAATATGGACAAAGGCGAGGGAAAAATCCGGGCTCGTTTTAAATAAGAAGTCCGCAAAACTCAAGTGTAAGCTGCATGGCCTTGTGTCGGGTTTAGAATTTTATTAGCAACGCGGTTTAAGCTTTTGTACAAATCACCCCCAGAAAGAATAGCGGACGAGAAAATTGAAGATTAAAAAGAATTCCCCGCATTTCCCCGAGGGGAAGAATGTAAAAGTGCGAATGCACGAGTTGAATTTGCGCGGTTCGGTAATGTTCGCGAAAGAGAGATCACACACACACACACAATTACAAAGAAAGAAAGATGCATATATTCCCAGACAACTATTTGTGTTGTCGTTGTACTTGATTGCTAGAGCGGATCTCAGCTTTGAAATTTCGTGTGAGTACTGCTTTTAGCGGGTGCATTAGCCCTTCTCACGCCGATTCCTCGCCAATCCCCCACGTGGGTATGTGCCATGTCAGCGGCCAGGCAGCGCGGGGCCATGTTCCCCCGTTGCCAAGGAAGACGAGGAGATTCCTGGCCAATCCCGCACGTGGGTATGCTATGCTGACATCGCCGGTGGACGCAGGTTCAGGGTCGCAAATCCGTGGCATGTGCATACCCTGTGAATAAAGGGTTGTGTTAGGGTCGGCCGTATTTGGTGTTTTGGGAAGCAAACAAAACTTCCGCGCCGTAGGAGGTGGTTTAGGGATGAGAGCTAGACGTAGTATTCGCCGCGAGATCGAGAAGTGGGTGGCGACAGCGTCGCGCTGCTCGTGTGGATGCTCCGCCTAGCAGCCCGTAAGAATGCACACTGTGGGCGGGCTTCGTGCCTTTTTTTCGTCGTATGTGTACACGAAACTCGCAAACAAGAGTGGTATGCTGTAGTTCGGTTCCTCAACATTCAATGTATAGCATGGACGTGGCAGTAAGGCTTTATTACTACGGTAAAAAAGTGACGACCCATCGGGAATCTCAGAACGGCCGTAATAGTGACATTGAAATTGTACGCCGTGGCTCGTAGCAAGCTCGATTTTTCTAGGCTATGGCTTTGAGGCTTCAATAAAACCATAAATAGAAACAAATCAGCAAGCCTCGATCTCTGGAATTCAGTTTGCCACAGCAGTTTCTATCGCTTTCGCTGGTAGCATGACGCATTCTTGCATTTGTGGGGTGCCCTGAAATGGTAACAATTTACTGCCCCGACATTCTTTCTAAGAGCATACGATATTTTTTGTGTGTTTGAAACGCAACATAAAATTGCTGAATTTTGATCAGCGCATAGATATAAATGTAACAGATCTTTTTAAATAACATTTTAGCGACTCTGAAGGAAGGTTTCATGAATAATGGTGTCGGATCACCTATTTACGGCGGCTTTCGTCGCAAGTGAACTTGTGAATCGAATTGTCAATGCAAGCAGTACAATCAACAGCTCATGTTTACTAGGTTTTCGCAAAGTGACAAGCAGGTGTACAGTGTGCTAACCAAGCTTCTGGGATCTCACAGTGAGCATCTGTTACGGCTGCTCTGTTGACCATTTGCGTTTTTTATTAAATCTAACAGGTGCTTGCAACAGCTAGGTGTGTTTGCATTCTTGCGTATAAAGTCGCTTACGAACCGTAAGGATAGCAAATGAAGTTGCGCTGTTGCAGATGTAGTAAAACATTTTATTTTTATTTCTCCTTCCGAATCAGCTCAACGGGTTCCCGGCAACTTCTTTGTTCTGAAAACTGAACATCGCCTTTGTCGTGGCTTTTAATTCTTGATGATTGGGTAAAAAAATGCACGGATAAAAGTATTGTGTGCATTTCATTTTGTTTTTCGGGAAGGGAGGGGGTTTGCCAACGTTGCTAGAGCAGCGAGAAGAGAACGCGTGAAACGCGAAAAGCCAAGCGTTGGTTACCAGTATTACTTACAATCGAAAGTACGCTAGGCGTCGTGTTTTGTAGCGGAGAAAAAGCAGTACTTAAACACGTATTTTAAAAACTCATTAACCCCTGGATTTTTCCAGGAATTGTGGCTCGCATTTTTTAAAACTGTTTTGAAAGCAAGCATTGTGAAAAAAAAAATTAAAAAAGTACCATCGAGTCATGGCAAACACCCCTCACGCTTGTGGGAAACAACGTTCATTATATTACGTTGTTTTTCCTCTTTCTTTAAACTTAGGTCCACCTTAAGAGATTAAGACATGGCCATATCAGGCATTTGGTCATGCTGAGTGAGGCACATTTCTGGACAAGGTGATTGGTGCCGGTATTTGTAACTGATGTGTATATGAAAATGACGCACAAAATGCCACATGACACAACTGCTCACAACTGCTGAATTTTGCCGAACCCCCCCCCCCTACATACCCTTCCGCATCCATAGAAACGTGTTTTAAATAATAAGTAAAATTAGCAACTCAAAATGACATTTATTTTAGAAAAGGTACGGGAAGTACGCGATCACACAGGCGCTTGCAGGTGTAAAAAACGTCTCCGGTAAGGCTTGGGCAATAGCGTGCAGGTCGTGTGCCGTGTAACTGTTTTTGTTTGTTTCTTCTTTCTGCAAGGACAAAGCGCATTTTACAAGGCCGTGGAATTTGCATGCGTATGCACAGGTCTTGTCGTTTCTTACCTGTTTCGCGTACTAAACTTTTATCCTCTAAATATTCACCTCGCAATGTTCAAAAACCAGCCTTCGATGTTCCCGCAACGGTAGACGGCTGCAGTCAACAATAAGAAAAGAGCAATGTGTGAAAGCAATGTTTATAACACGTTTCACACTGAAGGGGTGACCACGGCGAAGATGTTTCGTGGAAATAAACCAGCGAATTACCCGCAACGGCCGCTGATTGTTGCGTTTCTAGAGGAAATGCGCAAGCATAGGTAACTATGTCATCGCTTACTGTGAAACGAGTACAGATGTTGGTTGTTTTGTCGTGTGCAGCACGCGTCTTGCACCGCGCGCACCGTGAAGAAGCAGACGACGTGAGAGCACCATCCACACTAGGAGCGGCTCGTTCGCCGCCGCCAGGGGCCGACTGTGTTCGCGCTCGGGGCGAATAGGTAAATTGCTGGAGCATCCAGGAGATATCGTTGTAGAAAACTAAATAATCAATTTTATGTGGAGTCACAAGTGCGAAATAGTCTCACAACGCTGAACCATCACTCCGGAAAAGAACGAAAGAAAGCAAAAGTAACAGCTGTTTATAAAAAGGTTAAAAACTTAAATACCAAACAATTGTTCTTTGTCTCCTGCAAAAGTGTTGCAAAACGGCTCTAAAAAGTATTTTGGCACGCCTAAACTCCCCTTCTCTCTGCGCTTCAACTTTATAAGCACTAGCGCACAACAATTTATGTAGAAGAAATGTACAGATCCCGCTATACTGCTCCAGGCGTACTTCATTCTATATAATTTCAAAGGTGGAATATTTCACTTTTGCGGTTTCTAGAAATAGGAGTGCTCTTTAGCTTACCGGTCATAAATGTCTGCTGGAAAAATTACAGCATCATGGCAAAATGGTATTGCACACACACACAAAAAACAGTTGAATATACTACTGTGCACTCCCTTTGTTGTCACCGAAACTTTTATCAATGATGCAGTCCATTGACGAAACTATTCCTCTCATGATCTGTGCTGATGATAGCAGTTTATTTGTTTCAGGAAACGTTTACGCTGATTTTAGCTATGCAGCGAATAGTGTAATGACTGAAAATACAGCATGGGCCAAAGTAGAGGCTTTATTCAAAACACAAAAAAACAAAAGCGGTTTTTCTTTACCCCCGCCATAGAAACGGGGAAATTCCGGGAAATACTTCTGGAGATGTGAAGTCCAAACTACAAATAATCCATATGTGTCGCTGACGATTTCCTGCAAAATAAAACAGATGATCACGTAAACTGTAACTGTATCATACTACCCATATACTTTGGATAATATACTGCTATGTCACTCATTTCTTCCGCTTTTATAATGGCTATATTCTGCTCGGTCCAAAACAAAAACCGTAAACCCTTGCCGGTTCACCGTCTTCCTAAAATACGCCTGTCCTTTAAAGGCCGCTTACACAGACCCACTGCCGTAGAACTCATAGGAATTACATAATTCCGGTCAGATGATTGTATAGCTATGCAATCTGGCGCAAACAATACATCGGGCAGAACGAAACACCCATGTGATTGAGGTTTATTACCACTCTCATGCAAAAACCTGCCCTCCATTGCTCTACCAATACACCACAACACTCCTGGTCGTTCCCCCCCGCATTTCTCCGAGGGAAAGAATGTGAAAGTGCGAATGCACGAGTTGAATTTGCGGGGTTCGGTAATGTTCGCGAAAGAGAGATCACACACACACAATTACAAAGAAAGAATGATGCATTTATTCACAGACACCTATTTGTGTTGTCGTTGTACTTGATTGCTAGAGCGGATCCCAGCTTTGAAGTTTCGTGTCAGTACTCCTTTAAGCGGGTGCATTAGCCCTTCTCACGCCCGATTCCTGGCCAACACCCCACGTGGGTATGTACGTACCTGTATGTATGCTCCTGTGAGGTAAATACCTGTACATACATACATACTCCTTTAAGCGGGTGCATTAGCCCTTCTCACGCCCGATTTCTGGCCAATCCCCCACGTGGGTATGTACGTACCTGTGGGTATGTATCGCGGACATCGCCGGTGGACGCAGGTTCAGGGTCGCTTAAGAAGTGCATTCGCACTTAAAACCTGCCCTCTATTGCTCTACCAATACACCACAACACTCCTGGTCGTTCTTGTGCGGCTGAAGCCCACAATGCTTGAATCTAGTTTTAAATCCAATCAGGAACTCGAAGTCCGATAATAGCATTTTATTTACAAGCTTAGGTTGGCGTCGTTTGGCATCAGGGAACGTTATGGCAAAACTATATGTATTTTCTCAGACTGAAACTTCTTCATTCTTGATCATACGGCCTCGGGAGAAAGGCTGCGGTACCATGCCAAGCGTTGATACTATTACGTTTGAGTCTATTCACACAGGCGTGCTTGTGCGAATACTTGCCTCTCTCCTTCCTTCCTTCTTGTTATTTTCTAAAATTCTTGGTTGCTTGGTTTCTTGATTTCGTCTAGCTTGATGGGTTTTTTGGGGTTTGCCTAACCTTCGCTTGTTTCTTATGGCAGAATCACGGGCCATTTATTTATTACGTAAAAAAACAATTCATTTCATTAATTGCGATATCATCCCCTTAGGCGTAATTCCTAAAGATTCAAGTTGACAACAGTTTCCTGCAGGAACTCCAGAAGGCAGGGATGCTGGGGCCCGCACAGCCATCGCTGAAAATCGGGCGTCTCTCAAGTTGCAGGCCTGTGCCGTGAAGGAGTCAGGGTCTTGCCGCACTGAGACAATGGCACGTACTTAGCTAGTGATTGGTGTCGGCGTCTTCGGCAAGAGCCGTACAGAAGGGGCAGTGGTTGGAAAATGGGCACGGTATCGCCGTGGCCACGCACTAGGCACCGCAGGAGCGAGGGCCGCCACTACTTGAAGTCTACGGAGCTGTGCCTCCTCCCAGCGAGCGATCCCAACGTCTGTTCCACACGGTTCGGTGAGAACGCGTATTGCGCGATGCAGATGTTCCTTTAGTTACTGAAATTGTTCATGTGGATCAGTTGTGAGCAAGGACAGTGGTCGTGGAACCGACGTAAGGTGACAGGAAATATCCGCGAAATATGAGCGGTGCCAGTATTACGCCGGATCCACGACAGTCGGAGAGGGCAAGGGTACGTGTCCAGTAATTTATGGATATCTTATGATACACATGAGTTGGAGGCTACACGGCGCAAATCGCGTATGGCGGCTGTTGAGTCAGCGTAAATTTTTTCCGTAAAACTCTAAGGGGCTTGAGGAAGTGCCGGCAGTAGCGCTTGCTGCCTGTCCAGCATAGCTGTAAGCTGCGGAACCATACAAGGCCAGCGCGGAATGTTTCATAAGCGCGGTTGTGATTCGCTTCTGTATGAGAAGGATATTCGATCGCTTAAGTTAAGACACGTTTGGGCCCAGGCGTTCACAAATGCCTCTACCACCTGGGGCTGGTTCAGAGCCGCTGGAATGGTACGCCCGCGGATTCGGAGCCTGCATTTCTGATTAACCGACTGTGGAGTTGAATGAGCGCTCCGAAGTCTGTCACTTGATGGTACAGCATGGCCAGCCTAGTTAGTGAGTTGGCTCATAACGCGGTTAGAGAACGAGCCATGGGGATCGCCAACGCCGCTGCTTCCACATCAAAATGAAGTTTCTGCTAGCGGGCTGACTGGCACTAATGTAGAACCTCATCCACGGTTTTAAGCTGAGCTTCTGCCTAAAGGGGTAATATAGGCGCTATTTGAAGGAGACAGGTGATCGTTCGCTTTGCACCTCTATAATTGGTTCAAGTATGCTTGGGTCATATGCTGGAATTGAGCTTGCCAGACACGTGGAGGCTGAAGTTATAACGGTACCATGGGTAGGGCCATTTTGAAGCACGATCCTCACTACTTCTGTGAAATCCTTAGGATAAGGTGTAGCATTTGACCTGCTTGGTGTGGGCATATCTAAGCCACAATACTGCTGCTGACCCTGATGAGGAAATCCCCAATTCGAGCACGCGGACAGAGCTGGCCGTGCGCACAGACTCGCTGGGGAGTTGTCGCGTGATCCGTAACATCGCCAGTCTGCAACGGCCTCAAGCATTAATCACGAACAGAATGGCTGTGCGTGGCCATTTGCAGCCAGAAGCTCTAACATGGTGAAAGCCGATTGCATTCCTCGGACCCCGTCATCAGGAGGAAAGGCAACAATTTGGAGCGGTAGAGGAAACGTGACGCGTTGCTCGCAGGATTGTTTTCAAATGCAGTGTACAAGGCGCGAACTACATCGAAGGCAATTTGCTCGGGCTTCTAGCCTGATGCCAGGCACACACTGGCTGCTGCATCGGGAGTGCGGCCACTAGTTTCTATAGCTTGAAACGTGCGCCAAATAAATAATGCGGTAGGCAAAAGGTCGAGCAGTTCACACAATATAAACCATCGTGACCATAAAAGACTTCTCTAGTAGTCTCTCCGCAGGGGTGAAATGTTGCAAACACATTCGAGCTCGCTCACACGAGGGATATCGCGAGCAGCAACTTCAACCTTTTTGGCTTGGCGCACAGCTGCAAAAGTCGGAGGTCAAGATTTGGCCGGGACGCCTCAACCGACGTACTCCGGCTGGCACTGCTCAGAACTTCTTTAATAACAGTGGTGGGGTCTTTGGTGGGGGCCGTCACGATTGCATCGATGTTTCTTAGGAAGTCATGCCAGTTTACTGAACATTTGCTCCGCCGAAGACGACGCCTCGAGTTAGGGGCAATGCCAAGCCTGATATGGTGATGATCAATGCCCCAGCAGTCGGCCTCTCGCTGCCAAGCAACCAGGGTAAGTCAGGTGATTTGGGTGTCTTCAGGGAGGACAGCATTGGCGCGTATGGCATGATATATCTATTTGTAGCGCAAAGTTGGCAACGTTGAAATGTTCCCGTAACACGCGTCCAAATTCACTTGAGGTAGGGTATCCCCACTCGCAATGCGGGGCATTGAAGAAGCAAGTTACAAGTATTGAACAGGAAGCGTTGGAACGGCTCAGAGATTTTAGCCAGCCCAATCGTCGCGGGGGTGCACGTCTGCTCCATGGCCGCACATAACACAATAGAAGAATATTGCGCACCTGCACCGTGGAAAATTTACCACAACCACTTCTTGCCAAGTCGTGCACCATGCTTCTAATAGAATCTGAGTTTGTAGATACGCCGTGTGCAGATAAATTGCGGCTAAGCCTGGTGGAGCGCGCACTGTCACTGAAATATATCTTTGGCTCGCAGTGTTTGGGTTGGAATTCTGGTTGGTGGCGTCATCGCAACAAAGACAATGCATTTTGCCGCCGTTGAGCACTGCAACAAAAGCATTAGGAAGCACTGTGCGATAGCGTCAGTTGTTGTTTCCCACATTTTGCCGGCTTGCTACTGCTGTCAATATATATGCTGTTGGGAATTACAAAATGTTAGTGCCCATTCTCGTTTAAAACGGCGTCGCAAAGTTTCACGGATTCGCTTATCACGATGGCGAAACGGTTCGGATGGGCGAATTGCATTTTGCGGTAGAAGTAGCCCCGTTTTCGAGCCCTTTCCTTATTAAATGTAACAGCCTCGCTCATTATATTCATACGGCGGTGCTCTGTTATGGTACTTCACTTTCACGCCGTCGTGGCGTCATACATCGTTCAACGGAAGTTACTCTGGTTGCATTGAGGCGTGTGATTTGCTTATGTACCGCTTTTACACTCTTGAAAACTTAATCGCTGCTGTTTTATTGCGAAATTGACAAACATTTTTACGTTGCGTTATGTCCAATGAATGATTATTGATACAAATAGGCCGATGTGTGTACATTCCACAACCCCCAGCAAACGAAGTGGCTCACCTTCTTACAGCTCGTCTTAGTAGTTGGCGTGATATAGTATTTGTCATTGTGACTCGCCGACTGCACCCTTCGTTTATTTACCTTTTTCCCGCTAAAGTTTGCGTATCTGATCGTGCAGATTCTTGAGAATAGTGTGCTATGTCTGGCTCCTTATTCGCCTTATGGAATTACAGAGTTCCAATCGTTACTGGTGCGTGACGTTTTTGAAATGTCGGTTTCATATCTTCATATCGCGAAAGAAAAAATACAGGGTGTTCGCCCGGGTTTCATACTGTCTGTGGACGGTCGCTAACTATAGTTATGAAGGCGAAATTTCTTCTGCGGCTGTATTTTCGTATTTCGCGTTGTGTGTAGCCAGAAAACTGTGTGTCTCCGTCACGCTTGATGCACTAATTCGGTGAAAATGCTTCGCAGTTTAGTGTTCCTGATATTTTGTGCGCCGTGTATAGATCGTCATGCGCATGCCGATAGAGTGCAGTCTAGAGGAGAGGTACTGTTACCCCTGTGTGTTGTTATGGAAAGTACTTTTTCTCGGCTATCAGATAGCGCAATTTGGGACTGAGTGGGTGTGTGAATGAGCGTCTGCGAGCTTGTGCGCTCGCGTGCGAGTTCGTATGTGTGTGCGCGTGCGTGTTAGTGTGCATTAGACGGTGTTAGTGCACGCGCGGGCGTGTGCATACTTGTTCGTGTGCGGGGGTGCCTGTGCTTGTGTGCGTGTCTACGTGCGTGTGCGTACTTGGGCGTATGTGTGTCCGATGACTCCAATTCTCCCCGTTGTTTCGTATGAAGTTTCGACATGAACGCGGCTCGCTGCCCCGTACGTGCGCATGCCGGTATAGTTTATTATCAACCTCCCGCTTTGCTCTGAAGCAGGCTCACGCTGTTCACGTATGGGGCTGCCCTGTAGGCGGGTGCCAGCCATCTCGTCTCCATGAGGACGCCTGTAATTAAGTCATGCGTCACCGTGCTGACGCGTCTGCATGGCGCCGCGAAACTTCCTCGTCTTGTCTCTACCAAGTGCGCCAAAGCGCAAGCCCTCCAGTAGCCTTCCTCCACCTTGCTCGACGTTTTGTATGCTTTCGTTGCATTTTTCCACTGGACATTACCACTCTAGGCCATCTTCAGCTGTGATTACTATTGAAATAAACTGTTTGGAGGGCTGTCTGGAGCAAATTGACAGCGCAAATTTAGTGACGCGGATAGCGCACTTCGCGGTAGGATTTTTTCCGCATGCTAGCCAGCATTTTGACAGATCGCGACAGCTTTTCTTAGTTTTTCTTCCCAAGTGGAATATTTCTTGTATCTTTGGCACCATTCCTAAACTTTTCATTGTTTTGTTGGTTTCGTTGAATCTGAGCGAAATATTATAGACAATAAATAAAAAGGTAGAGATAAATTGCTTCAGACAAAATTGCCTCAAGTTGTTCATTTTGTACGAGTTCAGAGTAAGAACAGTTTTGAAAGTGACAGATCAAGACATGCTCTTATTTTACCCGAATATGTAATTGGAAAAAACGTAAGACCCCCATTCATACGAGAGGTTAAGTTTAGCTGAAATGAGTGCATTTTTTATGTCTGAAAATGCTTGTGCAGCAAAAATCGAAATCGAGGAATGTCACTCATAACAAAATCGATGCATTAGTACTTGTAAAAATTAGAACCGACTCCAACGTCGAAACAATCAAAGTAGCGAAAAAATGTGGTTGATGCCTGTTTCATAAAAACCGGCAAAATACGAAAGTGAAAGGGGCTTCACAGAAGCAGTTGAATGGTAAAAAAATTTTCTTCTTGAGCGAAAGGTTTGCAAGCCTGACCCGCCAGACGAAGTTACACCGGCACGCACTGACACGTGTGATGAGTATGCCGGGTTTACCGTATGCGTAGGGCCTAGGACATGCACAGGGCTCTTGTGCTCAAAGGTATGGTGGTTCCCGCGTGTTTCTGACCACTTTTTTAAGTATTTTGCATCTATATATACATATATATTGATTTTCGCAAATAATTCTGTCTGCTCACTGTTCTCGCCTTTTTTTCTTCCCTTAATTTCGCATACTTCGCAGCACATCGAACAAAGCGCCCGTTCCTGAACGCGGTTTTGTTTTGTCTGCCCTTCTTGTGTTAGCGTTCGGTGTTTTGATCTACGTTAAATCAGCAACTAGCCCGAATCACCTGAGTACTTAGGCTTACTTCGTCAAATGTTTTCGTTGGCTGTCTTAGATGTGGCCTTTTTGATGCTTTATTTTGTAAATGATTCCGTGTATGCAAAGTAAATTATTATGCAGGGATATAAAGAGTTCACTTGTAATATTTTAAGGTAGTGGTCAATCGTAGTAGTTTCTGTGGTCATAACTTAGACTTTTCTGGAGAAAAAAATACATATTTTATTTTGCAAAATAGACGTATTTTGCGAAAATCGACCATGGAGCTTATGGGGTTTGTTCATCATTGAAAAAAGCAAGTAGTGCTCGGCCGTCGACTAATAAAACGCCTTCGAAACTGTTCATTGTGGGTACTCACGACAAATGTTTAATAGAATAAACACTAACTACGGAGGCAGTGCTATCGCAAACTAACACGTGATTTATTCGAAGTGAAAGAAATTCTTGCTTGGGCATCAAAGCATTTAAAAAGGGTCACAAAGTACAATTCAAAGGCGGAGTAGAAAGAAAGAAGGAGTATTTTTATAAGAACGTGCGCTAAACATCACAATGTGTTCAATTGGTCTTCATCTTATTTTACTGAACTGAACTGCAGCGTAATCTGCGATTAACAATTTTGGATCCAAGCCTTCGTGCTGAGAACTGTTCTTTATGAAATATATCTCAGTAGATGCCAGCGATCAGTCTGCTTTGTTCATATGTGAACGGCTTCGCAAGTTTTGCATGTGGTCCCGTTGTGTCATTTTGACCGAACTGATTAGAACAAAACTGGGTCGAACTCATGTTTTTGAGGAGGGTCACCAAATTTCTCGAGGGGCCCATTTACTGACATGCGTATCCCCGCTCACTAAGGCTCTAAGGTGTTTGCAATATACAAAACCACCCAGACCAAGTCCTTACCTTACTGACAAAAACTAAGCATTCCAGTCAGTTGACCATTACCAAAATTTAGAATTCGAGTAAATTTGTCGTTGCAACTTCTGTCTTAGTTATAATGAGGAGCCTTGGTTACGTACAGGCCAAACATACGGACCCTATTGCATGCGAAAAAGAACTAAGTGCCGTTTTTCTCCCCGTGTAAAATACTTCAAGAAGAATGATTAAGATTGCAGTGAAGCCATGGAATATTATAGCTCATATGCTAGCACAGTTTAAAATACCTTGATACATACCGGATTTATATAAAAATAAGATATATGCAGAAATTTTATTACCACAGGTTGCACAATGTAAAAAAGCGCATTTATTGTTGAAATAATGCCATAAAAGAGCCAGATTTTGCCCTAATTTCTTTTACATTGTATTCCCGCTTTGGTTTGAATGAATAGGAGATGTTTAAGCAGCGTTTTGACACTGTGTCGGGCTTGTCTCCATTAAACTAAAAAAAACACATGTAAGTGCCTCCTACAGGCAAAATCTGCCTAATTTCCTTAACGAGTACGATATCCAACAGTATGTTTACATCCCTCAGCATAACTAGAAACCATGTTTATTTTATGAAATATAACCGTTTTTAACCTATATTTATTGGGTAAAAAGATTAACGATCAGCCGGTTATTCGTAACTGGAGTGGTAAATCTGGGTAATGCATAGTTCGGTGAGAATGTATGTAAAGCTTCTTGCTATTTCTTTTCAGGCTGCAGCCTTAGTGAGTTTTCTCTAACACCATTTCGCATAAGCCCACAGAAACACACTATGTGGCTAAAAGAAAACAACGTGTATGGCCTATCAGCAATGCAGCAAAAACTGCGAAGTATAGCAATTGTGGCTACAAAACTATATGTTGCAAATTTTGGAGGATGCGACATTGGCCAAAATGTTACAACCTGCATAAAACATCACAAATATACAGCCATAACCACATCATATTTAAAAAGCCAGTGAAGTACTTTTTTAAAAGTGGGTACATGAATAAATGCTGTTTTCATTATCTAGCTTGATCATTGAAATCGATAAATTTTGATTTATTTGCTAAGCTTTCGCGGTTCTTTGCATTGGCCTCAGGGACCAGTATTACTAGCCGTACATAGTGAAATTTTTGTGGCTCCGTCAACCAAGAGGAAATTTGAAGTTGGATGTGATAATGATCACATACGCACTCGCGGGAAAGGTTCAGAGTGATTGGATTCCAATAAAAATCCTGAAACACATGATCAAACGTTTTCATTGTACAAGAAGGCGGACACCCGAAGCAACAGAACAAGACAGTTTCCTCTATGTTCGTTCTTTTGTAGTGTCGGTGTTCTTTTTCCTCATCAAGACCCTTCATAATGTCCTTTCTGCTGGAGCAGACCTAGGTGTTGGTATTCGTAAACGGACCGCAGTAAGAATCGTGATAGCGGCAACGGCCAACAAAAGGAATTTTATGTGCTGCGTAGTTCGCTTTCAAGTGAACAAATAAATTATTTGGATGAACAAGGAGCATACTTATTTACATGTATGTTCTTAGTACATCAGAATGAAGTACACTGGAGGAAGAGGCAGATACATAAACAAAGCAATCTTTAAAAACCGGAACGTACATTGCTGAGCATACTCGGCCTCTGCATGAATGGTTCTTGTGGTCAACTACTCATATCCGTTATATAAAGCAGCTTTTTTTTAATCGTTTGGCACTGTGTCGCGATGGAATGTAAGTGGGGAATAGGGCGCCCCTTGGCCCGTTGAATTTTTCTTCATTTTGTTGAGTAGGCCACGACTATCGGAAGATTTTCCCCGTAGTTTATTTGGGGCAAACATATGCCTGCCATATAAATCTATTAGATATGAGCTTTTTCGCAGTGTTCGCCCAATGCACAGCGCTGAATGTAAAACTTGGGGAGGTCGTTTTTTCGTGGCCGGAGGCGTTGTGGGAAATGCCAGATTTCGCTGGCGTACCATACGCCAGCAAATGCGAAATTCCTTATGCCGAAGGAATTTCGCAAAAAACCTCTTTCGCACTTTTATTTGTCCGGTGCAATTTCGATAGATGCCTCAGCCATTGGAGCATTGACACCGCGTTGTTGGTTACGAAACCGCCTTATTTCTGAATAATACTGGCGTATCTCACTCGAACGCTTCTAGTCCAATTATATCCGGACATAACTAGAGAATGCGTCTTTCCTAAATATGACAGATTATTAAACACACTTTTTGGTTTAAATGTTTAGATGCTTCCAGTTTCATAAGAAATATACAAAATAATCATGTAGTAAGGCCGTTGGATTTATACAGGTATCGATAAAAAGAAAATATTTATTCAACCCAAAATACCCTATTATCCATTGGTTTTTTTACACAAAAGTGCCCTAAAATATAAACATTAGAAAAGATTTTTGTCCTAGACTTTTAGCTTTGTAAGCGTAACTGGCTTAGACGAGTGAAACAACAAACTGGGGAATGGTGCACTTTGCTGTCAAACAAAACGCACAACAAATAAACAAAGAAAACGGAAAGCGAAAACAAATATGTGGCTACTTTATAGTTAAAACATTGAACAACACATTTTCTGCATTTTTGATGGAAGTTAAAATTGCATAACCTAGCTTATAGAAATGGGTTCTTACTATATATTCTAAAACCATGGTAGAACGAAGGCTTGAAAAATGTATAAAAGAAGCGTCGGTCCTTTTATGCGCGAAAAAAGGAGGTTCCAGAACCGAGGCAAAACTGACGTTCATGTAGTCAACATTTTGCCATCTGCAATAGGCAGGCTTTGAAGAATGCAAACAAAGGAAATATGTTTTCTTTGGTATGTAAAGGGACTAAGCATTCGTAAAGATATTTGGTTCACGTGCACTAGTTGGGTTTCGGTAAAATATTTGGAATATTCTAAACATACCCTCGCCATCGACCGGCCGTTCATGTCTACTTCAGAATGACGGCCTCTGCCATGGACTTCACCAGCTTCTGACACACTCTTCCTCAGTTCATTCTTTGCCTCCGAACTTTCCTATTTCTTGCCTCCACCAAGTTAATCTCCTTCCCCTTCTCTAAGACCCATCTCTTGCCATCCCCTGTGTTACCCTAATGTTGTGCGGTTTTTCAGGTCTTTTAATTACATTGCCAGGCCAAGCGAATTCTTTTTCTTTTTTTCATCAATGATATCTTCTACCCACTCCTGCACTCCAGGTTCCTCTTGCGGAAGACAAGTTTTATGAATAACGGGGGTAAATGTGTGATATGTTCAATGTTTTCTGGAATGTGTGCACATCAGAATGACAGGTCTTTGTACTGCACTAAATGGTTTTGTTGCCATGGTGCAGTCTACTACAAAATATGTGACGAGATCTCTAAAGGCACTACTAGGGTGAATGAAAATCTGTGGTCTAAAGGATGTAAATTTATGATGGCTCATTTGTCGCGACTACTAACCTTCTTAGTAATGGGACAAACATGAATAAAAAAATCTTGCCTAATTATGTGTCTGTTGCACGTGAACTAATTCTTGGTGGTAGCACGTGTTTGATTGGTAATTCCGGGGTAGACCAAAATAAACCTAAGAGGGATAATGGCAGGGAAAGGATCCAGGCTCGTTTTGAATAAGACGTCCGCCTAACTCAAGTGAGGGCTGCAGGATCTTGTGTTGGGCTCTGAATTGTAATAGCATCGAGGTCTATCTGTGCGTACAAATCACCCCCAGAAAAAATGGCGGATGAGAAAATTGTTGAATAAAATAAGCCTTTTAAGTATAACGGTGGCATGTGCATACCCTGTGATTAATGGGTTGTGTTAGGGCCGGCAGTATTTTGTGTTTTGGGAGACTGAACAAACCTGCCGCATCGTAAGAGTTTGTTTAAGGAGGAGAGCTAGACGTAGTATAGGTACATTTCTGGAGCATCGTTGTAGATATTGTTGTAGACAATTAAAAAATCTGGTTTATCTTATGAGTCACAAGTACGATAATGTTTGATAGCGGTGAAACATCCCCTCGGAAACTACATCAGAAAGCGAATGTAACAGTTCTTTATGAAAGGGTTAAAAAATAAAATGTCAACAAATTTTCCCGTGTCGGATGGGCCAGTGTTTTCAAAAGGCCCTAAGAATAGTATTTTGGCACGCGTCAACTTTCTAACACCCCGTTTCAACATTATAAACTCCGCGCACTATGGTTTACGCACAAAAAATTAACACATCCTGGGATACTGCACCAGAAGTACTTCATTCTAAACAATTTCGAATGGGAAATATTCCGCTTCGGCTGTTTCTTAATTTCGAACAATGTTTACCTTACTGATCATCAGTGTCTGCTGAAAAACTTCTAACATCATGGAATCGGAGTATTGAACACAAAAAATATTTCTATATACTACTGCGCACACCTTTGGTTGTAATGGATGCGAAGGATACTACAATGCAATCAAACACATTAAAATAGTAGTCCCAGAGAAAAACATCATACAAACTGTTTTTTATAATTTTATCAGTGATGCAGTCCACATGAACGAAACAGTTCCTAGCATGATCTTTGCTGATGATAGCAGGCTGAAATTTTTACGCTGAATTTGGAAATAGGGACAGTATGGGCCAAATCGACGGGTTTTATTCAAAACACTAATAAAACAAACGCTGTGTTATTTCACCCCCGCCAGACAAAGTTGCTATTAAGCAATTCCTTTCTATAAATGTCAAGTCCAAACCACAAAATGCTCCATATGAGCCGGTGAGTATTTCTTAAAAATATGACATCAGATGTTCACGTAAACTGTATTGTTGGTAAATTATCTAAGGCGACTGGTATTATTCAGCTTGGCCATCGATACTATTCATATCATCATCATTAACAACACCAGCCTATCTAGGCCCACTGCAGGGCAAAGCCTCTCCCATTATTCTCCAATTACCCCGGTCTTGCACCCACTGTGACCAAATTATCCCAAAAAAACGTCTTGATCTCATCTGCCAATATTACTTTCTGCCGCCCTCTGCAACGCTTGCTTTCACTTGGGATACACTCTGTTACCCTTAATGACCAACGGCTATTTTGCCTTCGCAATGAATGTCCTGCCCACGTCTCTTTGGTCTTCTTAATTTCTACTAATATATCTTTAACACAAGTTTCCTCCCTCACCCACTCCGCTCTCTTCTGGCCCCTATTGTTACACCTATCATTTTCCGCTTCATTGCCCGCTGAGTCGTTTTCAATTTAAGTTGAACCCTCTTAGTGAGCCTTCAAGTTTCTTCCCTTAGGTGAGTACCCGTAAGATGCAGCTGTCATACACTTTCTTCTTCAGGAACAGTTTTAGGCTGCTATTTATTATCTGAGAATGTCTGCTGTATGCACTCACCCCATTCTGATCCTTCTAATTATATCGGCCTCATGGTTGGGATCCGAGGTCACAACTTGGCTAAGTAGATATATTTGTTTACGACTTCCACAACCTTGCCCCCTATCCCAAACTGCTGTGCTGTCCCGAGATAATATACCCCCCTGTCAATATTTTTTTTCGCTGTTATAATACGCATTTTGTGTTTGGTCACAAACAACAACAATAAACACTTGCCGGTATACCGTTTTGCGAAAAAGATTTACGCCTATCCTGTAGAGCCCTTTTACACAAACCCATTGGCGTATAAGTAAGAAGGATTGTACAATTCAGCTCACACGATTGTATAACTATACAATGACGCGGCAAATAACACATTGTTAAGAAAAACACACTTCCGTTACAGGTTTACTTCTCACCGCTCTCATGTAAAAACTTGCCCTTCTTTGCCTCTCCCAAGACACGTGATCTCTCCAGGTCATTCTTCTTGCGCAGCTGAAGGCCACTTATCTTGAGTCTAATTTTGAATGTAATTCCTTCACAAACACGAGGGCGATAGTCATACTTTGTTTACAAATTTAGGTCGGTGTTGCTCGGCATCAAGGAAAGTTATGGCAAATATAGGTGTCTTTTTTCCAACTGAAACTTCGTGATTAGATATAATACGGGCTCACTAAAAGGCTGCGGTACTATTGTTAGAGTTGAGGCTATCACGTACCATTGTAATCAAACAGGAGGGCTTGTGTGAATACATTTCTCTCTCTCATTTTTTGCTTCTCATTTTCGCAAAAATTGTTGTTTGCTTGGTTTCTTAGTTTTTTGTTTACTCCTTGCCTTCGTTCGCCCCTTAATGCGTGAATTCCAGTCCATTGATTTTTATTATAAACGAAACAATACTTTTTTTAATTGAAACAGCACACCCTTCGGTGTAAAGTGTTAAAGATACAAGGTGGCTCCCATTTCCCGGAGGAAGTCCAGAAGACAGTGGTGGTGGGGCCCCCACAGCCATCGCTGGAAATCGGGGGTCGCCCAAGTGGCAGGCCTGTGCCGTGAAGGTGTCGGGATCTCGCTGCACTGAAAGACACGTCTATAGCAGGTGATTGGTGTTGGCGACTTCGGTAGGAGCCGTACAGAAGGGGAAGTTAAACGGGCATGGTATGGCTGTGGACACGCCGGGGTTAACGCAGGAGAGAGGGCCCCCCACCTCGAAATCTACGCAGCTGGTCCTCCTCCCAGCAAGCGAGCCCCTTAAGAAGATCGGTTCCATTCGCTGGGATGACAGCGCGTGTTGTGCGACGCAGGTCTTCCTCTAAGTTTCAGGAATTGTTCATGTGGGTCAATGGACCTCTCCCTGTATGTAAACACCGGGACGTCACGAAGCGCATGTGCGCGACGAGTGGCGCCTGCTGGCGGCCGCGAAGTGCGTGGCGGTTGGCAGAACGCGCCTGCACCGACGCCCTGGACTGGCCGCGCGGCGCCCGAAAGGAACGATGTGCCGCTGGTGCGGGCCGTCAATGGCCGCCTACATTGCAGGTGGGGGTCTAGCTATCCTAGCTGTGGCCGTCGCACCTCCATGTAGCTTTCCGCATCTACAACCTCCGTCCTCCGACACACTTTCGTTTACCGTAAGGTGAACTGAAGGGCGACGCTTTCAGATAATCAGTGCGCGACAGAACAGCATAAACGAGTCATTCTGAAGGTTGTTGCTGTTGTGACGCATTCCAAAGATGTTTTTAAGGTTCTTTGTGTTCGGACACATACCAAGGAAAGCTTATTCAATGTTGCTTTCGAGGTCCGCTTAAGCTAAGCGTGGTGCCCCAGGCAGCGCATACGCTCCCTGTTCTTGGTCCCTTTGCGTCGCCCGGAGACAGTGGCGTACACGCGATTTCATGTCGAGGGGAAAAAGGAAAGGTAAAGAATGAAAGAATAAAAAGTAAAGTAAGCAGCAAAGAAACAAAACTACGAAGAGCAACAGCCAAAAATTATCCCAATAAAAATATCGCGATGATGTCATTCTCTACGTGATTGACCGGTTGTTTTGTTACCTTTTTCCCCAGTGAAACCGCGAAATGGTTCATCGTCATTCTGAGAGCAACATAGAAGCCACATATGGTTAGTGCGTATAGCTTGCGACAGCGCACTGAAATAATTTTCGGTAGTCAATATTTCATGATACCTAAAGTTAGTGTCCTCGTACGCCCGCTGAATACGCCAGCGTCAGGAGGCCGCAACAAAAGAATACATTCACTGAGTTTGTTCGTGTAGGACAAACACATTTTTCTAGTTTTTTCGAGACGCGTGAGCGCCCCATCTCGCGCCACAGGCACGATGCTACATGTGAGCGCGGCAAGCATCTCTGTTTTGCCGCATCCTGAAGGCAGAATATAAGTGATCAAGGTAAAAATTCTTTGCCCTTACAAGCCATGAATTTCGTTCGTCTTGAACAGATCCCCCCATAAGACCAAACTTGTTGTCGATCTATCTGGCGGCAGGCGGCTATCGCGGATCCCTCTTCGAAACATTTATTTCGCGTCGCCTAAGAAGGTTAGGCACTCGTTGTGTTTTTAATACACTACTCTACCCCCTCAAAACATGACAATATTTTGCAGCAAGAACATTTCCCTATGCCCCACCCCCAGCACTATTTCATTTGACCAAATTTCTGCTGGTGCTGCATGATAGCAGACGGTTAGTTAACAGCATCATTTCATGGCACGAATCAGCGCGGACTGCCAATATAGGCGGTATGACTGCGCTTTGGAGAACAGCAGAAGTTTGAGAATGGGAAATCTTGATATGAGTAAGAGCAGACCATGTCGCTGCTTTGGCTGCCAGCCTCTTTGGCACATTGCGCGCATCCACAATACACGCCGAATTTACCTCTTTGGTGACTCCAAAAAAGTCTGATGCCACTGATTCTGCTCGCAAGATTTGCTTAGCCGAGAGCACAGCAGCCCACCGGCATCAGAAAAGCCAACACATAAACAAAAACTCCACTTTTGCGGGCGTCTAATGCAGCCTCACTGCATACGCCCCGCGCGCCGGTCCGAATGTTTTGCCAACCAGCCTCCCGGCCACATCCAGCACGTGCGCTTTCCGTGACGTCATGGCCTCCGCGTGACGTACCCCGGGAGAGGTCCATTGTAAGCAAGGGCAGCGGCAGAGGAACCGCCATAAGGTGACAGGAACTATCCCCCCCAAAATATGAGCGGTTATTGCATGACGCCGGATCCACGATAGTCGGAGAGCGTAGGAGTACGTGTCCAGTTGTTTATGGAAGTCTCTTGATACAGAGAAGTTGAAGTCTAAAATATTTTGTGTGGCTGCCATTGAGTCAGTGTAAATGTTTTCGAGAAAACTTCTAAGTGCCTAAAGAAGCGCCGCTAGTAGCGCTTGCTGACTATGCGGTATAGCTGTAAGCTCCGCTAGCATAGAAGGCCAGGTGCGGAATGTTTCATAAGCGCAGTTCCGGTTCGCACCTGAATGAGAGGAACATTCGTTCGCCGTAGTTAAGACGCCTTCTTAAGTTCCCGCTTCCCCACATGCCTCTAAAACCTGCTGCTTGTTCACAGCCGCTAGCAATGCTACGATAGTGTATTGCGCGCCTGCTTTTCCGGTTGACCGTCTTTGGAGACAAATCAGCGGTTGGTAGTCGGTAACTTGTTTGTACAGCGAGACGGCCTAATTAGAGGGTGGGCTCATAAGGCGTGTCGAGAGCGGACCATGTAGATCACAAACGCCACTGCTTCTGCTACAAAATTATCTGCTGGCGGGCGGAGTGGCGCTGATGTGCAAATTCATCCAGGGTGTTAAGTTGTGATTCTGCCTTAAGTTGTCGAAAAGGCGTTTTTTGAGGGAGGCAGGTGATCGTTGGCATCACAAGCTCTATTATTTCCTTCAAGTGAGCCCAGCTCCCCTTGGGCCATATGCTGGAATTGAGCTCGATACAAACGTCGAGGATGAAGTATTTATGTCACCAAGAGCCGGGCCATTTTTAAGCACGAGCCTCCAAACTTGTGAAATGCCCTGGATAAGGGGTACCACATGGCATGCTTGCTGGGGGGCACATTAAAGTCACAATTCAGCTGACCCCGATAAGGAAATCTTTATTTCCAGCACGCTAAGAGAGGTGACAGTTCGCCATCACTGGTCCAATAGTTGTAGCGCGATCTGTGACATCTCCACTCTGAGACGGCCACAAGCATTCGCAATGGACAGAATGTCTGTCTTTTCAAATGAAAGCGAGAAACCAGCGTATTCACGGCATTTCTGTGGGCCAGTTCAAGCTCGTTGCAGCCTGGCGTCTTTCATAAACAGGTATTTGGGGACAGTCTATTCTGTGATATTGTGCGGGTACACCAGAAGATGTTGTTCGGAGATGCGCCAGGATGTCAGGCAAGCGGCAGTAAACATACGTTACAGACGCAGAGTAAAATCACCGACCCGAGGCTTTCCACGGGCGGGCGTAAAATGGTTGGGCCTAGGTCCGCCAATACGCACGGAAAATGATCTTTTAGTCGATAAGGTCAAGATGAAAGAGAGACTTTTTTCAGGAGATGTAGGCTTCGGAGAACTTCAAGGATTCTGCTGTGGCTGATGTTGTGAGATGGTTTATGAAAGTCTATGTCAAGCAACGTCCGCACTTTGTGAGATCAGATGCCAAGTAGCACCATTGACGCTAAGTGCTCACGTCAAATCCTATGTCCCCAGATGAGGTCTGAACCCAATCTCTGCAGGGTGGCACCAACGATAAGTGACCATCCACCACTGAAGTCGCGTAGCCAGACTTCGGTGTAACAGTTTCCACAAGGTGCAGAATAATGGGATTCGGCCAATCTGTGGAGACGCTGGGGTGGTTTGCCTGGCTCGGTATAGGAACATCTGCTTGTAGCCTTGGTGAGCGGCCGCGTCGGGGAGTAGGCTGGCTCCACGGAGCCCTTGCTTGCTCTCTCTGCAGGAGACTATTTAATAAAGTTGCTTCTCTCTCTCTCTCTCTCTGACTCTGGTATTGCACCCGTGAAACACACCTCATTGATGGAATTGAGGAGACCGCTCAGGGCCTGATTGTCGAGGTTCTTATAAACCCCTACATAATGCCACCTGGGACGGGAGATACGCGAATTTTAGATGCGAAGCAGCTTATGGTAGCGCCTGTTCGCTCCGCCGTTGAACGGGCGCAGTTGTGCGGCGTCCACACCTTCACTGCGCATGTCTGGTCTGGCTTCGCTGATGATAATTGTGGGAGGATGCCCGTAAAATTTGGCCAACCAAAGAATCCGTCAAGAGAGAGCTTCGCATTCAACCACCATCGTCATCTTCTCATGGGGGAACCTCCTTCTGCTTCGCGCAATGACTGCCATGGGCAACGCCGCCGGTAACGCCACCTGGAACGCCAGTGTCAACGCCAGTGTCAGCGCAGCGGACAGCGGCGCGGAGAAGAGGGCACTACAGGCAGAACAAGAAGAAGAAGCACTCCTCCTGCAATCATCGTCCATTCGGAACACGAAGATGTCGACCTCATCCGAAGCCAAGACTCGGTGCGCCGCTGTGCGCTGCCGTTCGCCAGCGCCAGGACATCATGGACCGGGACAAATACTACAAGTGGATCAGGATGAAAAACGCGGAACAACATGAGCTACTGCGCAAGATCATCCACCGGCAGAAGACGCCTTCTGCACCTCCGTTACGAGTTTTCTTCACCGGACCGGCTTTTTGTGGCAAGACGTTCGTCTTCCGGTTTGGCATGGATCTCTACAACCGGTACAGCAACACCAGTAGCAACACCGCGTACAACGCGTTCGTCATCTGCGCGAGCACCGGAAAGCCGGCTGTCGAAGTGGAAGAAAACACGGTGCACGCGTCTTTCAAGCTCTCTCGGGAGACCACCGGCCCCAACAAAGACGGATGCCTCGGTGCCAGCGAGTTTAACACCTTAAGTGTGGGCTTCCGCAACATGAAATGTGTGTTCATAGACGAGGCGATCAGGATTTCTGCGGACAACCGAAACGCAGTCGACTTGAGTCGACCGCATGGCTGCTCCGCATACTACTCAGGATTCCGCTACGGGAAAATGTTGAAATTGTTTGCCTGATCTATCACAGCCAGAAGCTCGCCTTGCTGACAACTGATTGCATTCCACGAACCGCGTAATCGGGAGCAAAGGCACTGATGTGCCACGGTAGAGGGAACCTTAAGAGTTGGTAGCAGTAAGTTTGTCAAATACGAGATAGAAGGAGCGAACTACATCGAAGGCAAATTGGTCTGGGTTCTTGCCTGATGCCAGGCACGCACTGGCTGCTGCATCTGGAGTGAGGCCACCTGATTCTATTGCCCAGAACGTGCGCCAATAGACGATGTGGTGGACGAAGGTGCAGGACGAGTCCTACCAGCTAAGCCATCGTGGTAGTGAAAGACTTTTGTAATGTAGTCTGGCCTCAACATTCAAGCGTTGCAAAGCTGTTCGAGCTGGCGCACACGAGGGATCTCGCGAGCAGCCACTTCAGTCGGTTTGTGCTGGTCCAACGGCTGCCAAGGTCGGAGGTCAAACTTTGGACGGGACTCCTTTACTCACGCTCTCCGACTGGCACAGCTCAGAGCTGAAATTAGAGTGAAGGGGGCTGGGCTGGGGCCGTCATGATTGTATTGATGTTGCACCGAAACTCATCCCAGTTTACTAGAGTATTTCTCCTTCGAATCCGACGCGTCGATTTCGGGCAATATGGTATTCATCACTACCCTAATATGGTATTCATCACTACCCCAGCAGTCGGCATCTCGTTTCCAAAATACCACTGCACTCCCAAGGCACCAGATTGAGTAGGGTGGGTACGTCTGCATCCGCGGATGACTGCATCGACGCTTAGGACATGATATATCCTTTAGTAGGGTGAAGTTGGCATCGTTGAATTGTTCAAGCAACGTACGTCCACGTTCACTTAGGTAGGGTATCCCCTATCTCAATGGGGTGCATTTAAGTCGTCCGTTACAAGTGTGGGGTGGACAGCGTTCGAATGGAGCAGGGCTTTTACCCAGCCCTGTCGTAGCCGGATGCACGTCCGCTTAGTTGCCGCACTTAACACGATACAAGAATAATTTCATTCCTTGACAGATGCACCTTTACCGCTACCAGTTCTTGCCAAGCCGTGCACGGGGCTTCCAAATTATTTATTTATTTATTTCTACATACTACAGCCGAATACGGCTATCACAGGAGTGCGTATGTACATAGAGATAAATAACACTATTCTGCACAGATCACTTCAGACAAAGTTGACAACTTAATAGAACTCGCGCATGTTTCCCGAAGTTGAGACTCAGCAGGTAACAACAAGTACAGGAAGGACTGAATAACACAAAAATTCACGCAACACAATGAATTCAAATTGCACAAAATTTTTTCTAGTGGCAATGCCATAATTTTACACGGTAGGAAATCCCATTTTTTAATTGTTAGGGTGAAGAAGTTGTACCTAAATAAATTAGTGTTTGACCGAAAACGTACAAGGTTAAGCTTCTGGCTAGTTCTAACACATTTCAATATATCAGGACACAAATAGTTGTTCTCCAATAAATAGCGTGGAGTTTTCTTTAGAATATGAAAACGTTTTTTACATTCGCGGGTACGGCTTATGGACAGGGGTGTTAATTGGAGTGTGGCATAACCCGGCGCGGTGGCTCAGTGGCTAAGGCGTTGTTCTGCTGGGCACAAGGTCGCCGGTTCGATTCCCAGTCGCGGCGGCCGCTTTTCTGATTGAGGCGAGAAGCAAAAATGTCCGTGTGTACGAGATTTCGGCGCACGTTAAAGATCCCCAGGAGGTCAAAATTATTTCGGAGCCCTCCAGTACCGCGCGCCTCATCCCCTGCGTTGCGTCGGCTCGTTAAACCCTACAATCAATCAATCGAGTGTGGCATGGTCGAATGACGGGGAGAAGTTCCAATCGAAACGGCGGAAAATGAAGCGAATTTATTTCCCTTGATCTGACTCAAGCATGTTAATTTCAGATATTACATAAGCAGTCCAAATAGTACAGGTGCCTTCTAGGATGGGTCGGATGAGCGTTTTATATATTAGCAATTTTGTTTCCAGTGGAGCTGCACGCAAAATACGAATAAAGTAACCGAATTTTTTAGTGCCTTACTGCATGTGTATTCAATGTGTTTAGACCATGTCAAGGTGGGTGTGACCACAACACCTAGTTTCGTGTATTCAGATACCCGGTGTACAGAAGATTCGTTGACCAAATAATTTAGAAGAAACAGGAGTGCGCGCAATAAAGGATAATGTATCGGATAAGGTATCGGAAGGGGAAAGTAATGAAATCAGAATTTGTGTATACGCCGCGTGAACATAAATTGCGGCTTCGCCTGGTGGAGACGTGGTGGAGCCGCAACACCTATCAGGAAGGCCTACCTCAGGCTCTAAGTTTAGAGAGGCGAGATAAACCGTTTTTTTCTTGGAGCGGAACGCCGAAGCTCGAAGTTTGATTAGGCGAAGACGTTCACGTACCTCTGCAACCTTCGTTGTGAGCCCTCGGAAGTAGCACTGTGCTATAAGTTGTAGGTCAGGCAGGGTAACCAGCAGTGTTTCGGAGTTACTACTCTGAAATTGGAGTCATTCCCGATTGATTTCATCTTAAAGAAGTGCCAGAATGGAATGGGAAGGAAATGAGGGCAACACTTGGTGGAATGGAGTGGGAATAAAATTAAGCGCCTTTTATCGGTATGGATTGGGAAGAAAATGGCGGTTTTTAGAAGACAACGCCACCATCTCTGTCACCTTCCGGGTAGTGAATTAGCGAGTGGCGATGACTGCGTCGGTATATCTTAATAGGAACACCGGTGACAAAAATTTAGAATGCATACCCGGCACCTCGAATAATCGAACACGAGGAGTCTGCGGCGGCGCGTTTGAAAATGATCTTCGAGCTACGCAAGAGCGCCTGGCCGCAGGTACAGTAGTGACGCTATAGGTCCGCTCTTTTTGCCTTGGCCAGCTTTTTGACGCACAGCAGCTCTGCACAACTGTCCGTGGCGCCAGCGGCACACCGGCATGTCTGTTACATTCGCCGTGTGCCCAGGCCAGCAGCTGGGGAATATCTTGTACACGTAGAGGGGGGGGGGGCAGGGCCATTACGAATTTTGCCCATCTGACCGAAGCGGTGGTGTTTCCTACCGCCAAGTGATGCTGCAAAATCTTGCAGCTAGCTACACAAAGCGTACGCGCATGCCCTTATGAAAATAAATTTTTCCTTTCTGTTTACTTTGTGTCTCCTTTATGTTGACTGTGTGGCCTTTCTTATGACTTTTCCTTTGTGTTACCTCTAGGACATAAGCAGGCTGTGTACTTTTTAGAGACTGCCGGACAAACAGCCATGATGTCTTACCTTTATATGTACTACGGTAAAAACGAAGTTTAAATTTCCGTACGAAGATTTTATTTCGGACGAAAAGTATAAAACTTTAAAACTGACTTGCTTTCTTCCCTTTCTGAGTTCCGCAATGATATTGCCCATGTGTGTACTCAAGGGAAAATGAAGTCGAAAGACTTTGGCCTATTTCCCTTGTGTTGCCTCTAGAACATTGGGTGAAAGATAGAATTTGAATAATTGACTTTACTAATTCTTTTTTAGTGTGCCGTAATGCGTTTGCATATGTATGTACTGAAGTCAAAATTAAGTAAAAAAACTAACTTGTGTCCTCTGTGTTACCTCTAGGACATTGGCTGGAAGATATAACTATTTCTTGCATTACATTCTTTTTCTGAAGTGCCGCAAACTAAACAATCCTGCTGTGCTTCCTCAAGTAAACATGAAATCGAGCATGTAAGCCTTAATTATACTCGAAAGGTTAAGTTTTTTGGCTGGGCTAGAGATGGTAAGAAACAATGCCGATGGTTTGTAGAACTTCTGCAGCACTGTATACGTTATTTTGTGCTAGTGAGGTCTGCTAAATTCGCAGAATATTACGAACTGGTACGGTTGTATGAAACAGTGGATTAAGAAGGGCACATATTAAACGCGGCTGTTCGAATTGCCGCCTTCCTCCCCTTACGAAAAAAAGTGGGTCAGAGAAGAATATACAGACCAGAAAAAGTAAAAAGAAAACAAATAGCCGAATAGAAAATAAAGCAATGGAAACAAAAACAAGGTAAAAGGTGGCTTCCGATTGTCCTGGTCTGTCTTTTTCTTCAGGGTCGTTGTAAAATGGCTTATCCTTGCAGCTAAATGCCGTGTACTGTTTATTGGGGCAGAGCTTGGGGTAGAAAGATATTGCGACAGAAAAAAGGGCCACAGCCAGAGGAGAGCAACAAGAGCAGCAACAGTGTCAAAATATAACCTAAAACAGAAAAACTGCAATTAGAACACAGGTAAAAAAATCACCAGGCTGCTTTCGAACCGCCGCCCTTTTGGTGAGCAGGCGAGTACTCAACCTCCAAGCCACCGAAACAAACCGCAACGCACTTCTAAACGCAGAAATAAATATTTCAACTTGCCTAGTTTTGCTAAGCCTCCATTTGAGTGAATCATTTACCTGCGTGAATATGACGCACGGTGCTTTTGTGTGCGTGCGTGCGTGCGTGCATGTGTGTGTACGTGTGCGTGTGCGTGTGTGTGTGTGTGCGTATGTGTGTGTGTGTGTGTGTGTGCGCGCGCGTAAGCGTGTGCGCGTGTGTTTGTGTATGACTGCGGGGAATAATTTTTTTTTCCGCCCTTTCTGTTTGTGAAAACTACAGTGAAGGCTTGGACACTGAAGAAAACACAAAACAGTCAATCCTGATGTAGATGACGATGATAACAACTTCGTTTTTTAATCCATTTTTATTTGCTTTTGTGTAACAATATCTTACGACAACCAAAAACGTTGCTCGCATCAAGAAAATATACTGCCATTGTATATATGTTTGCTATTATCACCTTTAACAAATACTATAATGGCTTCTGCCTAGTTTGCTTCAGGGGTGATCATGAAGTAACCAAGACACTGCTAAAACTCTGTGACTGCTATATAGCCAACTCTAGTAATAAGTCTAGTCTAGGCTAGCATATAAGCAGTCATTGTCATAGGTGCGCTGGGCAAGAAAAGACGTGACTCGATCGTTGTGCCTGGGTTTGGTGGTTTGTTTTCAATTTGCTCTTGTTACGGGAATTACTACGTGCTCTTCCTACCGTAACATTAGGTGTTAGTGCTCTTGTGCCACCTGAAACGTCGTGAGTGCTGGCAAAGCGCCTGTGTCGTCGCCGTACTGTGCTGCTGTAGCAAACGCACATCGAGGTCGCCATTTGACAAAACACCTGACAAGTTCTGCGTGCCCACGTGAATCAAGAGTCTCTACTGCAAGTTCCAGTCTGTCGCCGTGACGTGTGAAGAATGCTGCATGTTCTGCCGTAAGTCATTGTTTATCGTGGTGCATGTTAAAATTTTCGTCAATGTTGCCGCAGCACCGCTTTGTTAAACGTGTTTAGTATTCTCCTTGGTGTTGGGCTCGCCGCGCTTCTTTTATCGTAACTTTATCGGCGCCGTCTTCTTTTATCGGCGCAGTCACATGAATGGGCTTCCAGGAGCGGCGGCCAGTATGCTGTGTGAGTGATCGACACCCTGGCCATTGCCAGCAACGAAAATCTTATCATGCTGACGGCCCATCGGCCGCCACTTGGCTTGAGTGCTTGTTGCAAAAAAAACTGCGTTAATGGTAAAACAAAGCGCCCACTTCCCGATTTTGTTTGAGGAGGCAGTTGACCCACAGTATATTTTTGACAGGACGTCGGCAGCTTAGCATGCATTGTTTTAAGGGTACTTTTCGTTTACGGGCAAAGAAATGCAAGGAGGCCGCAATAAATTTGTAGTTGCAATACTTAAGAGTTGCATATACGTTGAGTTTTCAACATTTAAGCATTGCTAGCAACTTTATAACTAGTACCACATGCCCAAGATCTTTAGGTCGTGAAAATTTGACCAGATGCTGGATTAGACGTCGCAGCTTGAAAACATGCTGTTCCAGCCTGCATTGCTGGTGCAGTCACAGGGCAGCTTTCACTGTTTAAATGCAAGAAATGTTTCTCCTTCCTAAGGTCATCCAGCATCGCCATGATCAGACAGAAATGCTTGTGGGGTGTGACGTTATTTGTAGCTGGCTTGCATCAATTGTGTTGACCATAACGTGTTGAGCATGGGTTGGACATGTTGATTTTTACAAATATGCATGTGAGGGGGTACAATCATGGTGCGAAAAGATTAAACACGGTGTTGGCTTTCCACCATGCTCCTTCGCCATCCTGTTTTTTTGTTTCGTCAGCATTTCAACTTGCCTACCCCTTGGTGGTATTGGCACGCTGAGACGTTCAGTATGTGCCTCAGAGAAAATTTTAATATCGCCATGAAGACAAAATAAAACGTTGTGGTATTCGAAAGATTTCGTGTGTTATGGTGCCCCCCGCACTTTTCTAAATGCAAACGATGCTTTATTCACTGAGAAATTAATTAATTGAAATTAAAATTTTGGTTTTCCCGCTAAATCGCGTTTTTTCGGTGTCTGCAATGACATCACAGGAACCGACCGCTCTGCAGCCGATTGGAAAGCCTTCTTTACTGTCAGTGAACCTAGATGGGGCCACCATACCGTGGCAAGCTGCTTTCTGTTTTTGGTTTGTTTTTGACCGTATTTAAACGTGGCGTGTTTTTGTTCAGCGAGAAAATAATCGTTTAGTGAAACATAGTTCTCGCTCTACAAATATGGTCACGTAAGACACCGTTGCTTGCGTCAATCGGCCAGTGTTTTCCGAGACAACCCCGAAGTCTTGTGCAGCTAAACCAAGCATAGTGCGCGAAGTACCAAAAGCAGTACACATCGGTAGTTCAATGTTTACGTGTGCTTTCCTAACCTCTACTGTTGGTCCCAACATTCCTACTACTGTGAAAAGAATGTGCCCTAAATTTAAGCACAAATAGCTCCTTCGGCAAGCTTATAGGCTCTGCGTAATTCGCGTTTTCTGTTGCCGCCCTCCGCCAAATGCAGAGCTGGCTGGTATGACATAATTTCTGTTGCGGGAACTGAGCTAGTGGGTCGCAAGGCCATTTTCTTTGTTGCTAATTTATAGGTTATTTGAGTGGAGTTTACGTTAAAAATGGTGTCAGCATGATATTAGCAACACAATCCTTTGAGTGAACCAAACTTGTGTTTTCTCTTCATGGCTCCTTTATAAGCGGTAACCACGTTTCGCACCCTCTAGACGAGAAAATATGCTTGCACAGTTGAAATCTGAGGCAACAAATTTCTACAACCTAGAAATATTTAATAGGCTTAGTTTAACATTATTTCGGTGTAAGGTTGCTTCTGTTTCTATAGAGTATGGCTGAAAGCCTTGTAAGGATCGTCATGCATGTACAGTGCTCACGGATTGAAACGCGACACTGCGAGCGCGCGGCCTGCGCTACATGCAGCACCGCCAGTGGACGCCTGTGGAATCTAGGTGTTTGCATTATAGTGTGGCGGCGCCCCAGCAGCTTGCGTCGTCTGCTGCCGCAAACGGGCACGCTCCAGGAACGATGACGCTGGGGCTGAGCCACGAGTGGCGAGTGCTGACCACGCGCTTGCGGTGCGCGCTGGGCACGAGCGTGGAATTAAGCGGGGACCCCAGTTTGGGTCCACGGCGTTGTAGCGTGCAGACGTGTGTCTTCGCATCTCTCTGTCGCCGTCGCGACATTGGTGACCCGGACGTTGCAGCGGAGCCACGTACTCAGAATGTACCCTCCCCGCGACGCCAGCGGTCCTTCTGTGTGCTCCGCTGCTTCTTCACCAGGCATCTCCACCGTCGCTTGCCGTTTGCCCCCCTTCAGCGCTAAGCACCCCGACGTGTGGTTCCTTCAAGCCGAGGCAAGCTTCCGAGTGAGTCACATCACGTCGCAAGAGACCCGCTTCAACCATCTACAACAGTCACTGCCTATTGAGATCGCGGTTGAGGTTCGTGACATCCTTGCCAACCCGCCTACCACGAACCCTTACGACACGTTGAAGGCTGCCATCTTGAGCCGCACGAGCCCTTCGGAACGGCAGCGTTTCCAGGAGCTGCTTTCTGCAGAGGAGTTGGGTGACCGTCGACCTTCGCAGCTCCTTCACGAACTGCAAACCCTGCTCAGCGGCGCACCTTCTGCCACGGACTCCCGTTTGCTGAAGGAACTTTTCCTGCGACGGCTCCCCTCTTCTGTGCAGATGATCTTCGCGACTGCTTCTGACCTTCCCTTATCCGCGTTGGCCGCGCATGCTGACAAGATAATGGAAGTCGCCACGTTGCATCCGCCTTTGTCCACGGTGGCATCCGCTCAATCTTCCGACCATACCACCGTGGCGGCGCCTGCTACTCCTTTGCCCTCACCGCTATCCGACGACCTCGCCGCTCTCCGAGAGCGCATGCAAAACTTGGAGGAGCTTGTCGCCTCGGCTGGTTACAGCTCGCCGCCGCCTCGCAACCCTCGAGCTCGCCGCTTTTGCCCTTCTCGCCGTACCCCGTCTCCGCAAGTATTTCGCCAGGAAGGCACAACGCGCCAGCCACCTCAACACCCTGATTCATTGTGCTGGTACCATCGCCGCTTCGGTGCAGCGGCGAAACGTTGCACCCGTCCTTGCAGCTGGCCGGGAAACGGGACGAGTGATCGTTAGCGGCGGCCACCGATTCCCAAGCCAGCGACAGTCGCCTCTTCTACATCACAGATGCAACCAGTGGTCAACGTTTCCTAGTTGACACTGGTGCTGAAGTGAGTGTGCGCCCCGCTAATTCCTGTGACCGCACACAATCACCACTGTGCCATCTCCAAGCTATTAACAAGTCCAGCATTCCCGTGTACCGGAAAAAATCCCTGATGGTAAACACCGGCCTACGCCGTGCGTTCCGCTGGATTTTCCTCGTGGCCAACGCGAGTCACGCCATTCTAGGAGCCGATTTCCTTTCGCACTTCGGCCTCCTGGTTGACATGGCCCGAAAAAGAATCCTGGACGCCACAACCGGCCTTTCTGTCATGGGCAAATCGTCTCCAGTCCATCCGTTCGCATTTACGCTTCTTTGCGACCTACCTTCTCCGTAGCGGGAATTGCTGAACGAGTTTCCTTCCCTGACTGCCCCTCCAGACTGGACAAAACCAGTGAAGCATGACGTCATTCATCAGATCATCACCACCGGTCCACCTACGCAAGCCGTGGCGCGTCGCCTGGCTCTAGAGAAACATAAAATCGCGGAACAGGAATTTCACCACATGGTTGAAATCGGCATTGCTCGCCCGTCTTCGGGCAACTGGTCCTCGTCGTTACACATGGTCCCGAAGAAATCAGGAGATTGGCGACCCTGTGGTGATTACCGCTCCTTGACCGTGGCCACTGTACCCGACAGGTACCCCCTACCTAATATACATGACTTCACCAATGACCTCAGTGGATGTACCATCTTTTCAAAGCTTGACCTCCAAAAAGCCTACAACCAAATCCCCGTAGGCCCGGATGACGTCAAAAAAACTGCCATCATTACATCGTTTGGCCTCTTCGAATTCACTCGGATGCCTTTCGGGTTACGCAACGCAGCTCAGACTTTTCAGCGCTTCATAGACGTCGTCCTCCGTGGTCTGCCTTTTGTTTTCTGCCTACATAGATGACGTTTTATCGCCAGTTCATCGCTATCTGAGCACCTGCACCATCTGCGGATAGTTTTCGAACGCCTAGCAGAGCATGGACTCATCCTTAATAGCGAAAAGTGTGCGTTCGGGTTGCCGTCGTTAGAGTTTCTTGGTCATTTCGTTGACTGCAATGGAATTCGCCCTCTGCCAGATAAAGTGAAGGCCATAATCGACTTTCCCCGACCTGAGTCCTTGCGCCAACTGCGCCGTTTCCTAGGGCTGGTGAATTATTACCGACGGTTCATCCCGGAATGTGCGGCCATTGTTCAACCTCTAGAAACTTTTCTTCAAACTTCCAAGTCTCCCGAGTGCAGTCTTGAATAGTTTGAAGCTGCTGATTGCGCATTCACTACCACCAAGGAGTGCCTGGCCTCTTCTACCCTCCTCGTGCACCCGCGCCACAACGCTCCCACAAGCCTGATGGTAGATGCTTCCCACTGTGCAATTGGAGGTGTACTTCAGCAGCACATCCGCGGCAGCTGGCACCCACTCGGTTTCTTTTCGAAGAAGCTTTCTCCCACTGAGCAACGGTACAGCACTTTCGGACGGGAACTCCTGGCGGCATACCTCGCTGTGAAGCATTTTCGCTTTTTCCTCGAAGGCCGCAGCTTCGTGATCTTCACCGATCACAAGCCTCTTACGAACGCCTTCATGTCATCGAAGACTACATATTCTCCCCGAGAGACGCGACATTTGGCTTATCTTGCAGTTTACGACGGACATTCGGCATGTCAAGGGAGTTAACAACATTCCAGCCGACGCCCTTAGCCGTATTTCCGCCATACAGCGCTGCGGTTTCAGTTCTCAGGAGTTGGCCCAAGCCCAAAGCGATGACGAGGAGCTCCGAATTCTACGTTCTTCAAACAGCTCCTCTATGCAACTCGAGGACATTCTATGCCCTGATTCAGGAATCAGCATCGTTTGCGACATTGACCCGGTCTCAGGCCGCAGACGGCCGTACCTTCCTGCGTCTCTCAGGCGCATTGCCTTCAACTCTATTCACCGTCTCTCTCATCCTGGAGTTCGTGCCTCACGGCGTTTGATTGCCGAGAGATACTTCTGGCCGGGCATGAATACTGACGTACGCGCCTGGGCCCGTTCCTGCCTCGCCTGCACACAATGCAAGGTCTCTCGGCATACCACATCGCCTCTGGCTACTTTCCCACTACCGGACTCAAGGTTCTCCACAATTCACGTGGACCTTGTTGGCCCACTACCACCATCTAAGGGCTGCCGCTACATCTTGACAGTGATCGACCGTTTTGCCCGCTGGCCGGAGGATTTTCCAATCGACGATATTACGGCTGAGACTGTTGCTTCCACGCTCACGTCGACGTGGATCGCCCGTTTTGGCGTGCCGTCGGAGATTATGACAGACCGTGGCCGCCAATTTGAGTCCACACTCTTTCTCCGCTTGACATGCCTACTCGGTGTTACTCACCTAAAAACAACGGCCTATCATCCTCCAGCCAACGGCATGGTCGAGAGGTTTCATCGTCAGCTCAAGGCCTCGCTGATGGCTCACGAATTACCTGAGCAGTGGGCAGCTCACCTTCCTCTTGTGCTGCTAGGATTACGCACTGTCATCAAAGATGATCTTGGTTGTGCCGCATCCCAAATGGTCTACGGCACGTCTTTGCGATTACCGGCAGACTTCCTGGTCCCCCTACAGCCTCAAGATAAACCTTCCTCTCCTGGCCCATCCTACGTAAAGGATTTAACCCAGTTTTTCAGCTATATCCGTCTTCAACCGCCACAGCCGTGTTCCACAAAATCCACTTTTATTCACCCAAGTTTTTCTGTCAGCCAATACGTTTTCATCCGTGTCCACAGTGCCCGCCGGCCACTTCAACCGCCCTACACCGGCCCTCATCTCGTCATTTCACGCGGCGAAAAGACGTTTACAGTTCGCGTAACGGCCGCGACACTGTCGTTTCCATCGATCGCCTCAAGCCCGCTTTCACCGAGGCCGAACCGCCTGCCTTCGACACCACCATCCACCACCCCACCCTGAACACCACCACTCTCCCCTCCGTTCGCAGCCCCACCCGTGAACATCCCAGCGCAAAGACTGTCCCTTTTTCCGACACTCCGTCTGAAGAGGGGGGGGGGCTATGTGGCGGCGCCCCAGCAGCTTGCGCCGTCTGCTGCCGCAAACGGGCACGCTCCAGGAACGATGACGCTGGGGCTGAGCCACGAGTGGCGAGTGCTGACCACGCACTTGCGGTGCGCGCTGGGCACGAGCGTGGAATAATGCGGACCCCAGTTTGGGTCCACGGCGCTGTAGCGTGCAGACGTGTGTCTTCGCATCTCTGTGTCGCCGTCGCGACAGTAGTATACCACGAGGATGAGAGCGTTTTGACCATAGTCTTGCTGCTTCCGGTTGCCAAGAAGCGGGGCAGTGGCTCCCCAAAGCGACAGCGGTGCGCTGCGAGCCTGGAGCGCAGGAGCGTGTTTGTGCGGCGGTGGTAGCGGCCCGGCGTTCCGCGCAGCCAATGTCGCAACATCATCTGCTCGCACGCTCTTGTTACGCGTGCCGTTCCGATGCGATACAGATAATTTGCATGTAAGGCACAGTCACGCTTATCTGAATAAAATGAGCATCTGCACGAAGGAGTAGCCAACTTTATTCTATGATATAAACTAAAAAAATTCACAGCACATCCATGGGGTGAATGACGATGAGTGGGCGAAGCTCCTGAGGGGAAATCATCGATAAAGCCGTGACTCTTCAGTGAAAGTTCGCCCACTACATCTGTGTCCGACCGTAACGTCTAGAAAGTCTCGCTTAAACCACGCGTCGGCACCTTGGGGCTGAGCTCGCCTGATGCGTTTTGCAGACGCCTCACGAGCTCTCACTGCATCGGGGTCTGCCTGCCGATACGCGCGCTTTCTCGCTGCTTCCCGTTCTCTGACGTTTTGTAGATCCTCTTCGCGCCGCAGCCGTGCCGCTTCGCGTACGGCAGGGTCCTCGCGCCGTTGCCGTGACGCTTGGGCCTTTCATTCTCGAACGCTGGGATCCTGGCGGCGTCGTCGCGCAGCCAGACGACACGCTTCGGCCTCCCGCTCTCGTACGGCAGGATCTTGGCGGCGGCGTCGCGCAGCTTCACGGAGCGCTTCTGCCTCGCGGGCTCGCACATCTGCAGCCTTATTCATCGGGCGACTCCGAGCGCGCGCCAACAGCGAACGGATTTTATTACAACGCTCCCCGCCATCTAGTAAACAATCCAACAACTAAACTAGAGGTAGCCACACCATCTAGTAAACAATCCAAGCGCATCTTTCCATCATATACAAGTACCGCCATCTAGTAAACAATCCAAGAACTAAACTAGAGGTAGCCACGCCATCTAGTAAACAATCCAACAACTAAACTAGAGGTGGCTACATACATACGTGGAGGATGGACAGACCCACGCACTAAGGAGCTTCGCCCCTAAAAAAAGAGGGGAGCCGACGAAGTACTAATGCACCTCACCACGAACGTGCCTGCAAAGGCGTCTTTCCTGTTTTAGTTTACATCCTGGAATAAAGTTTGGTGTTCCTGCGTACAGAAATTTCTTTTATTCTGATGAGCTTGACTGTGCATTACATGAGCACTACTGTGTCGCATCGGAAGGGCACGCATAACAAGAGCGCGCGCCCACTATATCGCGAAATCGGCTGCGCGCACAGCCGGGCTACAACCGTCAGGGCACAAACGCGCTCCAGCGCTCCAGGCTCGCAGCGCCCTGCGGTTGCTGCGTGGAACCACAGTCCTGTGCATTGGCAACCAGAAGCAGTACACCTACGGTCAACACGCTCTCATTCTCGCAGTATACCACAATGCAGCATCTAGCTTCCACGGGCGTCCGTTGACGGCGCTTCATGTATTGGCGGCCACGCGCTCGGAGTGTCGCGTTTCAATCAGTAAGCACTGTACCTATTTTTTAGCTTGAAAGAACTGAAGGTGCCTTTCTTGCACCTACAAAAAAGAAATTCTGTCATTTCCTGTCAGAGCGAGTATTTTACGGCGGTATACCGCATATTTGCGCATTGTTTACTACTTAAAATTCCATTTTTTATAGGGCCAGGTGTTTGACTTGGAGGATGCACGTTGTGAGCTACCAGAAGAATTGGACGCCTTCTGTGTCTATCTTTCCTGCATGACCTGTAAGTGGAGTTGTGAAAGGCTGTGAAATGCATGAAAATCTCCATTTTGAAGGCTCAGAGAACATGAAAACATGAAAACCATTGTGGCGTCCTTGTGGTACCTTAGTGATATTAATACATAACATTGCAGAGATGGGACAAAAAATAAGGAACTGATGAGGGTGAGAAACTTCCTGATGCCTTTCTTATTTTTTTGTCGTATCAGGGCTGCGTCCTTGCTCCATGAATTAATTAATAACGACTTTGCCACCCTTGCTCACTGTGGTAGTTGCGTGGTGGCCACAGACAGTGTGTGGGGATTTTTCTTCTACTGCCTATTACAGATGAACTAGATCTTTAGACTTCTACTCAAAAGTCATATTATGGGTGACATTACATGAGTTAAACAATTCCATGCACCCAGAAATAGAATTTATGGGAATTCACTTCAGTGCCCTAGATGCAACTTGTGCCTAGCAGTGAAAAGGGTGCATTGCGTGCCTATTTGCCACTTTGTTTCTTGCAGTGTAATGAGACTCACTGGCCATCGTACCCTCCTCTCCCCCCGAACAGCTATTTACTCTAGCAAATATTATGATGGTCCTAATTGTAGAAGGGTACTCTGCAATTGAAGAAAGAGCTGTGGGGGGTTCTGATTGGTGTATCATACTTTGTATGGGATATTGTTATGTAGCCACGGATAATGCAGGGTTTTTGTAAAAATATAGATTATCGAAGCAACATTCTCCTCCACAATGAACATAAAAAACACAAACCTCGAAGGCCAGCAAAGGGACGTGCATAGGTGAGCGTTGGCGAATTGAATGCTGCAGGGTTTCTTTTGCACTCATTCATTTCGATTGAGAACATTTTCCATAAAAAAACAGGAAAAGCTAGGATAGGGATCGCAAAGCAACACCCTTTCCATATCAAACAAGACTGCTGGTGCAGCATACAAAGGAAGAAGGAGAAAAAGACGGTTCCCTTAAAAATGAATAACATTGCAGGGTGTGGCCAGATGCTTGTAACAAAACATTTTGTAATCAAATCAAATGGCGTGGCTGGGGGCAATATTCTGATGTTTATAGTAGGAAAAGCCTGCATTATTTCCGAACAGCATAAATGCTCTGTGTGCAAACATATGCAAAAACGCTTTTGTGTTTTTAGCATTTGAGTGCACGTTAGAGAGTAGTCAGCTCAAGTTAGCGGGGCAGCTTTCCTCATTGCTGACAAGTATAAACCCTGAAATTAAATATGCTTTATTCGATCGCTTTAACCCTTTCGCTGTCACTGATGTACTTGTTTGTCTTCGAATTTCCGCTCCACAGTGTCACTGACATACCGGTGCGTTTCCTGTGGTGCGTTGAAAAATTCGTGCTGAGGTGCAAAGTTGGCGCACCTGCACTGTTTGGGCTATCTGTCGAATCTTTCTAGTAGCTTGTATTTTCACAAAGTACACAGCGACCACACCAAGCTTTCGTTGCTTGGGGGTCACTCCGTGCGTTGTACATCCGTTGGGATGAGTGACCACGTGGCACGCGTGCCGTTATGGGTGCAAGTGTGCCATCCACCACGGTTTTCTAGGGTTGCTTTTCATTTCTGTTCTTGTGTCTGCTACGGCGTGCCAGGTTATCCCAGCACACACCTCGTGTCAGCAACAACCTCGTGTTTCAGCAGCACATGAGGTTGTTTAATTAAGGTTGTATACTTTTTTATCTCTATCTGCCATCATGATTTCAGAAGGCACCATTTCTGTGCGTTGTGGGGCTGCTGAATAGGCTCCCTCTATGCGTGCTGTTACGTTTGGATGGCTGAACGTTCGGGGCCTTCGACTGCGAATAGGAGCGATGGTTCTTTGATTCCAATTCGAATATGAGCTGAGCTCGAATTTGCACTCTGACATTTTCTCATTGAAAAAGAGGTGTGAGTTCCACAGCTTCAGATTCTGATGTTGAAATGATGGGTCAACCTTCCGGAAGTGGCCACGGGAAACTAAAAATATCTGCAGAGGCGATTTCTCACCCACGCTCTTTTCTTTCAAAGCGTTACGTTCCAGACGCTATCATAGTCAAATGAATCACTATGTTCCTTCCTTGATATTCCGGAAACCAATGCGACACTAGGGGTGCGTCATAGCCAGAAACCCCCAACAGTGAAAGGGTTAATACCGCTGACATAATTATTGAAGAGCCCCCCCCCCCCCCACCCCCAGTCACCGATCTCTGGTGTACATGTGCGCCTTCTTAACCCCCAAAAGATAGATTTATATTTGTATCTAGCAATAATTATGGAATTCACATGCGGGTGTACACTTCCTTATGCTTTATTTACCAATGTTATGTTTGACCCATTGGCACAAGGAAATATAAAAAGTGAGGAGCCAACCTGGAAGTTGGTCAATTCATAGTGATGTATAATTTGCTTTTTGACAGCAAGCACAAACTAGACAATGCAAGTGCTGTCTCGTGAAGGAAATGCACAATAAAACAGCTGCCTTTATAGGTTCCAAAGAGCACATAGACACAAGCAACTACTCATAATGACGACTGATCAATGCCTGTCTTGGCATGTTCATGCAATTTTATGTTGCCTTCTCTGCCCCCCCCCCATAATGCTCTGTTCCCACAGTGCCGCTCCAATAATCTCATCTCTGAATTGTTCTTGGGAGGCTGTAAGAACGCCCGTCAAGAGGACGCCATGAATTTAAACAATACTTAGTTCTGGGTTGTGTTGCCTATGTAACATTATGTCATATTCGATGTTCGTAAGCTCATAAGTTAATTTATTTGGTCTAAATTGTGAGGCTAATATTGCAACCTAGAAGTTGTACCTTCTATTTCAGGATACTTGGTTCAGTTTTGTATGGGAACACTCCTTTATATTTATAAGCATAGCCAGCAAATGTTCGAGAGACGTGTTTGTTTAAACCCCTTCATACGCGATCAATGCGTTTGTCATTTCAGGTTCAAGTGTGGCAGTGGCTATCCCATCGTGTGAGGGGTAAAGATGAGGAGACACCTGGTGTGGCAGGCGGCAGTAGACCGTATGGATCCAAACTGAATAAAATAGTCAGGTTTGCAAGATTCATGTCATTCATGTGATTTTCGTCAGCTTTCTACAGAAACAACTGCAGCATGAAACAGTGACTGTGGAGCTGGCTTACATTTTCTACACGCAGCTGGCTGTCGGGTGCGGTTATCTGACAGCATGCAAAGGGCACTCAAAAGGTGGAAGCATGTGGGACACGTACAGGACGGAAACATGAAGGATTCTTGGAGGATACAGAAAGTCGTTGGCGAAATTTCAATACAGGGGACACACAAAGGCCGTATGGTGTCTGTTGCCTTCGGGAGATAGACTGAACGCTAGGAGGATGGAAACACACCGGACACTTGGAGGAAGCAGAAAGTCGGTGGCAAAATTCCAACACAGAGGAAACACACAGGGCGCACACAGTCTGTTTCCTTCGGGACGTAGACTGTCTTTTGGCTGGACATAGAAATTTTGATAAGGGTGAAACATAAACCAACGAGTCTGCTTGGCGTTCTACCACCCTCCATGCCCGGCATCCAATGACTATAGAGTGTGTAGCGTTTATGCTGACCTGGTAGGCATCTCCCAGAAATACGTCACCAACGTGGCTACTCTCTGCATGTCTCCTGCAGCACGACCCCGGGGATTCAGGAAATCAAAACCAAGGCAGCAAAATAAAATTGTAAAAAAGGGCATAAGCGCGCGGCACCAGCCGCGCGCTTAGGCCTTTAGCATAAGAAGCGAGATGTGGATGTGTTAATGAGCGTCCTACTTCCACGCTCTGCTACGGAAGCAGGACGCTGTGATTAGGATTACGTTAGATAATAAATCCCAGAACGCAGAAGACACCGCTGCTAAAGGGCGTTTCTTCCTATCAGTTCCGGCTGCAGCAGCGGCTCTGTTTGCGAGTGTTTGACAGGTTTCAGCATTGCGACATCGGGCTATGCTTCAATCTGAAAGGCAAGCCCCCTCCTCCAGTCGTGCTAAACTGGTTCGTGGTTTTGTTGTTGTGTTTCTTTCCTATTGATTTCGGCTTGGGTTCAAACACAACTGATTATTCAAGCCTTATTTGTTGGCTTGAAAGTTGGAGCATTGCCATTAATCAAGTAGGAAGGCCTCATTTCAAAAATTTCATTAGGCCCTCGTGTTTTTCGGTTGCGGTTGCGCGTTCATAGATACAAACTGCCTTGCTTTATTTTGCCAGGGCTCACGTCGCGATATGGTTCTCTCACTTTATTGAGGGGGACCTAAATTATGTCCCGTATTGAACGCAGTGGGGGGAAGTAGTGCCAGGGCACTGAACAAGAAAAAGTGAGGTCAACGTAAAAGCTGTGGAGACTTTTTCACGGTCAATGCGAAACTGCTAACACGGTTCTGTGACGCTGCCCTATTGTCGCTGCCCTAGCGTTGAAACAGTAGCATTGGTGCTCAATGCCATAAGTTCACTAAAAATATTTCAAGTAAGCATTTAGAGGTTGTGTACATGTGTGCAAGCTCCGCGTGACTTGCATGTGAGTACTTCACATGATAGTAATTCCGCTGGTATGACGGCGCGCTAAGCCGGTAGCAAAATTGAACGCGAGAAACTGTGCAACGAAATGAAAAAAAGCAGACACCAACGTAATAGCTGCTTCATCTGGCGTCGCGCAAAAATAAACTGCGAAACATGCTAATATGCAAATATCATAACAAGTAGCGGGATCCCGCTAATTATTTTGAAAAAAGGGGCAATGTGACCCGGCCCGTTTTTAAAGCAAGAGCTCTCTGGTGGGACCGATGGCGTTCTTTGAAAAAAGTTCTACATTTACTGATAGACCGGTTGCTCGACCAAAGAGCTCTAATAACATATCCGGACACACGCCACGTGCGTGGTACCGGGGACAGCGAATAAAGTATTTCTCTATCTCTCTACCTCTGAAATCGGGCTTCCATTGTGAGAGCACGGTTACCGGAAAATCATGAAAAAAGAACCCTCCAAAATAAGATAGCACACCCGTCGATTGTGAAGCAGTACAATATTATACCTTTATCTGACAAATCGCATTACCGTGTGGATTTAGACAACTCGTAGATGCGTTTACTTATGGGCGAAAATCGTTGCATGGGTTCGTTCTTCGCTTGCGATTTGCCTGTTTGAAAGTTTGACGATGGTTTGGACATACTTTGGTCGGAGGTTTCAACGCTCTGTTAGCTTTCTCACTGCGCTCAACTTTCGTTACGAAGGGATGGTAACTATTAGGGTAGTTCTCCACAAGATAAGTAACCAATTTGTTGCCACCTGTTAAATCAGTTGCAAGTGACATATTTTGCATATTTTCGGAGTTTTTAACGCGTATTATACCGTAAGATTCATGTTGCGTTCTTCGAGAACTCGATAGAGCACGGGAGGCAGTTTTTACATTGATAAAAAGGAATGGAATTGAACTGGCCATTCATTCCATGAGCGTAAATGCGCTAAATTCTGTCAGTCCGAGGAATTGAAAGGAATCAAATCGCGCAAAGTTCTGCTTCCATGAAATGGAATTGGAATGGATTGGGAATGCCCATTCCTCAACCCCGCACGGGGCACCTTGAGCAATCTTGGTGATGGTACTGGCGATACCGCGGACCCCGAGCCCCCAAACATAAGCTGGATCCAACCGTGGCGATGTGTTTATAGGTGGAGGGTTAGAAACCACGAACGGTGGCCGTCGGAGCCCCGGTCAAGCTCCGGCGGATGGGCTCCGTGTCTGTTTATCAGGCAGGGAGCTCCGGGACCTCCTCAGCTATCAGGGTAAGGTTGTGGAAGAAAGTTCCCCCGTCCCCTGCTTCTATACATACTGTATGGCATTTTCAACCCCCCCCCCCCCCCAAACGTGATCGATCCCTGAAAAGGGGCCGCACCGAAGTATCTTTTCCCCAATTGCCATCTTTGACATTTCTTGAACCAGATCATTACTCTCGATTTCTTGTCATGGAGTCCCTCAATCCAACCCACCCTCTTGCATCTCAGTCAGTGTTCTTGATCGCAAAATATCTTGAAGCCATAATAGGAAAAGCATATAAGTGCAAAAAACAAAGGTCTGGTGAACTACTAATCGAGGTAAATGACAAGCAGCAGTCCACGAAGCTTCTAGCTCAGACTAGACTGGCTGATCTAGACATCAGGGTCACACCCCATCGGAGCCTCAACAGCTCGCAAGGTGTGATATCCGAGACTGATCTCTTGAACGAAACGGATGCGGATCTCCTTGCCGGCTTGAAGGATCAGGGCGTCACTGCCGTGAGACGCATCACCATCCGCAGAGACGACAAGGAGATTCCCACCAAACACATTATTTTGACTTTCGACTGCGCAGTTCTTCCACAACACATCAATGCAGGTTTTATCCGTTGCTCCATCCGTCCCTACATCCCGAACCCGCGGCGCTGTTTTAAGTGCCAGCGGTTCGGGCACGGTACAAACTCCTGCCGTGGCCGAACGACGTGTGCAAAATGCGCGTCGCATGACCATCCGAGTGACAACTGTACATCCGACACCCTCTCTTGTGTGAACTGCGGGGGGGCGCATGCAGCCTACTCCCGCAAGTGTGAAAAATTTCAAATGGAAAAGAAGATAATTAACATCAAGGTCAAGGAGAACATCACCTTCCCAGAGGCGCGAAAGAGGTTCGCCTCTTTCCCTCTGGGGAGGTACGCAGACGCGGCTCGCCGGGGGGCGGAGCGGCGTCTGGTTTCCACAGGGACCCAGTTCAGCGAGTCTGACCTGGTCCCACCCCCGCCCCCCGCTGGGTTGCCTCACGCAGCCCAACCCGGCACTACGCCGCTTGCTGAGGCAGCAGCGGTTGTGGTGCAAACCACTCCTGTCGGGACCGGTGCCGCTCCCGCCTCTGTCTCCCCGTTCTCCAGTCTGTTGGAGGGTACCGAGGTGATGGACACCACGGGCCCCGCACCGGCTCCCACCGTCACCGCACCGCCCGTGCCACCTCTGGCGCCCCCGACGGTGGCGGCTCAAACGAAGGTCTCCCGAAGAGGGGCCAAGTCCGGGGGGCCCGGTCCGTCGGGCACCCATCGGACATCCGACGACGAGATGGACGTCGGGCCGTTCCTGCCTGCAATGCAGCGCAAGGAGCGGCCACCGACTTCCAAGCCTACAGAAAGGCCCAAAAAGCCCAATGCAAGAGTAACAGCCCCGAAAGACGACACATGAACACACACGAACACACACATTCCAGTCATTCTTAAATTTAAATAATGGGAACAGAAAATATTATCCAATGGAACTGCAGAGGCCTCCTTAAAAATCTTGACGATGTGTATGAGATTCTGCATGCCAGTCAGCCAAGTATTATGTGTCTCCAGGAAACCCACCTCAACTCTAAACAAACAAATTTTTTAAAAAGGTACATGGTATTCAGAAAGGACAGGGTTGGCTGCACCCACTCTTCAGGAGGTGTGGCCATTATCGCCAGGAAATCATTAGCATGCCACCCTGTCACTTTAAACACTGTCCTCGAGGCTGTAGCGATCCGTACCATAATATTTAATAGGTTGATAACGGTATGCTCTATTTACATCTCTCCTGATTTTGCACTTCTGAGCTCTGATTTCGAGGCACTGGTTGACCAGCTGCCCGAACCATACATACTAACAGGCGACCTTAATGCACACAACTCTCTTTGGGGCTCCTCCAGAACGGATGCCCGAGGTCGCCTGTTAGAGAAGTTTCTTACATCCTCCGGAGCATGCCTTTTCAACAAAAAACAGCCTACATACCATAACTTAGGACACAATACATACTCTCATCTTGACTTGGCTATTGGTTCCGCAGTTTTCTTTCCATGTCTTGAGTGGGGTGTGGGCTCGGACCCATATGGTAGTGACCATTTCCCCACTTCATTAACGTATATAGGTATAGGCCCGAGCAGTCCATCTTCCCATAAAAGGTTTAATGAATCAAAAGCAAACTGGAGCACATTCACACAAACATCTCAACTACACCACACATCCATAAAACACCTACACGTGGAGGAAGCCGCCCAACTCGTCACGGCGCACATCCTCGACGCCGGCGAAAAGTCCATTCCCCAGGCTTCCAGTGGGTCCCGCACCCCAAGGAGGCCCTGGTGGAACGAGGACTGCAGGCGGGCGCGAGAGGCCCAGAATAAGGCGTGGGGTGTCCTTCGGCGGTACCCCACGTCAGATAACCTCATTTCTTTTAAACGGGCAAAGGCTTTTGGAAAGCGAGTGCGTCGTGAGGCGAAAAGGGAGAGTTGGCGCACCTTCCTCACTTCCATCAACTCATACACTGACACACACAAAGTCTGGACACGAATACGAAAACTAAAAGGACAACAGACACACAGCCTGCCCCTGGTTAGTACAACAGGGGACACACTGGAAGACCAGGCTAACACACTTGCACAACACTTCGAACACGTGTCCAGTTCAGCACACTACACAAACACTTTCATGAAACACAAAACATCTGTAGAAAAGAAGTCCCTGCGTGATAACAACAAGTCGCACACTTCTTACAATTCTCCTTTTTCAATTCATGAGCTGAAGGTTGCTCTGAGCACATGTAAGCCTTCAGCTCCAGGTGCAGACAAAATCACATACACCATGATACAACACCTACACCCAGACACTCTTGAAACACTCCTACATCTATACAACAACATATGGCTTTCGGGGCACATTCCTCGCTCTTGGAGGGAGGCCATAGTAGTGGCTTTCCTGAAGGAAGGAAAGGACCCTTCCTCTCCCGCTAGCTACCGGCCCATCGCCCTCACAAGCTGCCTGTGCAAGCTCCTCGAGAAGATGATAAACAGGAGACTCGTGTACTTCTTAGAGTACAACGGTCTTCTCGAGAGCTGCCAGGCGGGCTTTAGGGCGGGGCGATCTACGAAAGATCAACTCGTTGCGTTAGAGTCATACATTAAAGATGCTTACCTCCATAAGCAGTACTGTATGACAGTATTCTTTGATCTTGAAAAGGCGTACGACACTGCTTGGCGGTACGGCATCCTCAGCGATTTGAAGTCCTTTGGTATGTCGGGTAACATGTGGAACACGCTTGCCAGTTACCTCTCTGAAAGAACGTTTCGCGTGCGAGTTGGAACTGCACTCTCTAGAGTTCATGTGCAGGAAAACGGTGTTCCGCAAGGTGGAGTTTTGAGTTGCACGTTGTTTATTGTAAAAATGAACTCTCTTCGGAAGGCTCTGCCACCAACCATTTCCTGCTCAATCTATGTAGACGACGTGCAATTATCCTTTAAGTCTTGTAACCTGTCTATCTGCGAGCGCCAAGTCCAGCTTGGTGTTAACAAGCTAGCTGGCTGGGCAGATAGCAACGGTTTTAAATTTAATCCAGTGAAGTGTACTTGTGTTCTGTTTTCGAAAAGGCGCGGCATTCGGCCGGATCCAGACATCAAACTTAATGGTGTCTCAATTCCAGTCAGAAATGAACACAAGTTTCTAGGTGTAGTCCTTGACGAAAAGCTCTCGTTCATTCCACACATAAAACAACTTAAACATAAATGCTTAATGGCCATGAATATACTCAAGGTTCTCTCCCACTCTTCATATGGGGCTGACAAACAACTTCTTTTACGTGTCTTTACCAGCCTGATAGGTTCACGATTAGACTATGGAAGCGTTGTTTATGGGTCAGCAAGTAAGACATCCCTCAAAATGCTGGACCCAGTGCTTCATCTGGGGCTCCGGTTGGCATGTGGTGCCTTCCGGACTAGCCCAGTCGAAAGCCTCTATGTGGAGTGTAATAAGTGGAACCTACAACGTCAGCGAGCATACACAGATCTCCTTTCTGCTTTTAAAATTTCATCTATGCCACACCATCCTTTTAAATCGGCTTTTTATGATACGTATATGACTGCAATACTCCTAAACCGACCATCGTTCTCTGCGCCCTTCTCTTACAGAGTTAGAGAGGAAGCGTCAGAGCTTTCTGTCTCCTTTTTAGACACCATACAAAGTTCTCAAACAGATGTTATAGCACCATGGCATCTCCGCCCTGTATCATGCGACACATCCTTCACACATGTAGATAAAAACCGAGCTCCCACATGTGCAATTCTGCAGCACTTCCTGTATTTGCAGCAGAAGTATCAATTTTCTGAATTTTATACGGACGCCTCTAAAACTGCCACCTCTGTGTCCTGCGCGGCGCATGGGCCCGGCCTTAGTGTCACTAGAACTCTGAATAGTCATACTAGTATCTTTACGGCAGAGGCTTATGGTGTACTTCTTGTTGTTAATCATATCCTTCAAAGTCACATCCCACAATCCATTATATATACAGACTCCCTCAGTGTCGTGCGGGCGTTGTCGTCAACAAAGTCTTCAAAAATTTACGTTGTAAATCTAATAGTCAAGGGTATTATGTCTGTGTATGTCCACAAATTTAAACTAGTCCTTTGCTGGGTCCCTGGCCACTGTGGTATAGCCGGGAACGAAGCAGCGGATCGAATGGCCGCTGCTGCTACACTCTCGAATACAGTAGACATAACCACATTACCCTACACCGACGTGAAACCACACATCAGACAACAACTTCGCAAAACATGGCAAGCACACTGGAGCGAACAAACCGACAACAAGTTACACGTAATAAAACCACGCTTGGGACCATACACCACCGACACACGCAATAGATACACTGAAGTCGCCTTGGCTAGATTACGGATAGGGCACACTCATGCAACGCACTCGCACCTGCTCACTGGATCTCCAAGACCTCTGTGCAGCAGGTGCGGAGAGGCCCTATCCGTGATCCACATCCTCATAGAATGTAAGGCACTCGACAGTACACGACGCAAACACTTCCCTCAACGACACACACGACATATTCCATCACACCCATCATACTTCTTAGGAGATGATGCCATGTTTTCTGTTCAGCGCACGTTTAAGTTCCTATCAGAAGTTCACTTTTTACAACTCATCTCATACCACCCATAGCTTTACCCCTGGTCCTATACACCAGCCACCTTATTTATTTTTTAACCACTCTTGTTCTTCACCCTGGCCCTTTACACCAGCCGTACTCATAGTTTTTAACTGATTTTATTTCGTGTTGTCTCCTCATCAAATAACTTTCAGTTTGGCGCTCTTTGCCCGTGTCGGCCTTGCGCCAATAAAATCAAACCATCATCATCATCATCCCATTCCTCAACACTGGTAACAAGGCGTCTAGTGAAGTTGGGCTGCTAACAGTGACCCCAAGTTCGTTAGCTGCTGCACCGGAAACTGTAGGAGCTTTTGGGTGGTGAAATTGGAAAAGGCTTGCTTTTGGGGCTGACTCCATCAGCTTGGTTGTTCTGGCGGCTGACGATCGACTGACGAGTTAGGCGAGCGCGTCCATGGCTGAGCTCAGCAACCTCAGCTTGCAGCGCTGCAAAATCTGGCCCACCTCCACTATCTTTCCCTTCGCTAGAGATGCCTTTCAAGTTTGCTTGGTTTTTCCCGGCCAAAAGAGGGCGAAGCTCATCATTGTACGATGGCTCTTTGCCATCCGCAGTCTCTGCAGAGACTTCCCCCACAGCTTATTCGAAGCGGTTGGACGTATGGATAAGCTTGGGCTCGGATCGGTGTCACTACGCTCGTCGTTTGGCAAGTGCAACTTTGCATTTCTTGTCCGTAAGATCATGGTCATCGCTACGACACACAATACATCAACACATCACCTTTGCCGTGCGGGCGACGGGGTAGCTGGGGCTCCAAATCAGAGGTAGCCAGTGGATCTTATGCCAGTAGGGGCATGAAGTGTTCATGTGCCCCTGATTAAACCATCAGTAACAGTGCACCACTCCGGTTTTGAACTTCTGGTAGTACGCAGCCATTGTACAAACGCCGTTCTGGTGGCTCTGGCGGACACCGCAGAGTAACAAGACACGCGCGGCCAGAGCCCATGTAACGGGCAAGCGTGGCACATCGGTAGCGGGTACGGAGGACTTTGTGATCCTCTCCGTGGTCTACCCCAGAAACGACATATCGCCAGATGTGACTACTGACAGAAGGAACACTTGTACAGGAAACTGGTTTACAGCCGCGAGAGCAATATGGTGAAACGAGCACCCACACCGATGTAATGTTGGCGCGACTCAGGTAGGCGTAGCCAATAATTTATGAGATTTTCAGGCTGGTGTCGAGAGTCTGTTGTAGTAACTTTGTTGTAAGGGACACGATGGTAAAGGGCTCTCGAGGTTTGATGGCCACATCGTACGTAGAGGAGCGGGCCGTCAATGTAAAGCCCTGTGGAGCGGAGGTCGCTGCACGCGGCGGAGCGGCTGCCAGTGCAGCACTGCGCTTATTCGACCGCTCAGGGGGCTGGTTCGAGTCCACAAAACACATCCGCTCGGCGGCAGGTGAAGTGGAGTCGTCATTAGAGCCTTGTGGTGCCCCCTGGTCACACTGACGCTTCCATGCACTGGAGGGCTCAGCCGGAGAAAGCGGGAACAATGTGATTACCTCTACTGGTGGAAAATATTCTAGCGTCTTGTGCGTAGTCGCATATGCAGCTGCCACGGTCGCCGCCAGTTACGCTGGCATATGTGGCATAGGAGAGCGGTGCCATACCCGCCACAGGACTGCGATTGAGGGGCTAGGCCTAGCGGCCGGGGAGCAGTATCCGAAGCAGAGAACTTCACCAAGAGGTGACCCTGTTTCTGGCCGACCATCCGTGGAGGGTTCAGAGACGTGGAAGCGTCGTTCAAAGACAAAGGATACAGTTCAGACAGCAATCAGGCTTGCGAAGTTAACAAATAATATCTGAAATTCAATTTCAAAACTGCATCATCTAGGCTGAAATAAAGCGTTTAAATTTAGCATGTTTGCCACTGTAATTTGTTTGGCATTTTGGCGGGAACAATTACTAACGACACCTAGACTCTTTCTGTGAGAGAATTCCTTTCCGTCCTGGCTTTGAATGCACTGGGGAAAAAAAGAAGCGTAAAAGCACACGCTGCATTCTTCCCGGTGACGACAGCCCTTTCTACGTAACGATAATTTGTTTCCAGTCTCTACAGAAACCCTTAGCGCGTAGTCGGTGGAATATACCTCTCAAGAACGTTTTAAACCGCGCCCCTCAGTCTTTATCGGAGCATTGGTGCTGACATGTTAGAAGTCGAAAACGTCCAAAGCAGTATAATTACTTACGTGCCCAATCGCAAATTACACTTCTTCACGTTTGCCTTTTTTGGCTTCCATTTTGGCTCTCAGGGCATTGGGGAGTCCGAGAGGAGCGCAGTCGCCCGTAGATGACGCACAGCCCCTGTTTGAGGTTTATGGTGGCTACTGGTGGCTACTTGTTTGACCTTGTCTTTTTTCCCCTATCAATGTAAACTCATTTCGAGTCGAAACTACCTATCCTACTGCTTTTGGGCGCGACCCCCGCCTCCAACCAACAGAAGCCACATGTCTCACGTTTCAATTACCTTACCAGGATTCTTAGAACGGGTGTGTATGGGCAGATGTTCATCCTTTGTGTGCATTTGCATATCTTCGTTTCCTTGTTCCGCGTGACTAATCTTTTTGCCCATGTCAAACACGTGCATGGGCATATCTTGTTTTGACCCCTCTTTCACCCCCGTTGCCACAAGGGAGGGGAAAATTACCTGGTTATTTTTTATTTATTTATTTTTTTCGCTCTTTGTATACCAATGTACACTCTTTCCTGTCGAAACTGCCTGTCCTACTGCTTTTGGGCGCGACCCCCGCCTCCCACCAACAGAAGCCACGTATCTCTTGTTTCAATGACCTTACTTGGATTCCTAGAACGGGTGTGAATGGGCAGATGTTCGCCCTTTGTGTGCATATCTTCTTTGGAACGTCTTCCGCGTGACTAATCTTTTTGCCCATGTCAAACACGGGCATGGGCCTATCTTGTTTTGACCCCTCTTTCACCCCCCTTGCCACGGGGGAGGAAAATTACCTTGTTATTTATTATTATTATTATTATTTTTAATTATGTATTATTTTTTCTCTGTGTTTGGTACTTCTCTCTCTTTTTTTCCAAGTTCGTACCGCGTGACTGTGTGTTCTTGTTATCCTTGTTGTAATTAATTTTCCCGGTCTCCCTTCATTCTTTTGCTACCCACCAACCATGAACCCATTTGTACAAACTCTCCCTCCTCTTACCTTGCCCTCGCGCTTGCTACATTTTCTGTATATATAGCTCTGAAACGAACTTATTTTTTTTGTACTCTGAAGAAAGGGAGTCCTCTCCCTGAAACGTCAGTAAACTTATTTTTATTTTCTAAGTCTTTCTCGTTTGTCTCTGTCTCTACTAACCTATATATATATATATATATATATATATATATATATATATATATATATATATATATATATATATATATATATATATATATATATGTATATCTATACAGTGAATAAACATGAGAAATGAGAGCTCGTTGAATTAACACAAAAATGAGGATTGGCGGTGAAGAAAAGCTTTCAAAGTAAAGTAGAGTATGTGGTACGCCATTGAAACTGATGAGGAATTTAGAAAGACAGAAAGAAAATGGAAGAAAATGCCCACCTGGGGTATCTGAACCAAGGACCTTCAGAATACGTGTTTGGTGCGACGACCACTACGCTACCGGATGGGCTATTTTCCAATTCCCTTTGTGTGGTATTTATGTTAAGGTATTTTAGTTTGCTGCACTTGTTTTACACTGAGCCAGCGTTCTCCGGAAGCACCTACTACCTGCGATTACTACAAGGTAAGAGCAATATAAATGCGGCCGTTCTGTGCAACGCCTGCATTTTTAAAATGTTTAATGATACCTGGAATACACTATTGACTGTAATTGTACCACGCCCTAATTCTCCCTGTAGCCTAGAAAGGCGTTGAAAGTTTACAAATAAATACAAATATTAACAATAGGTTTACCAAATTCATGGTTGTTAGATTTTCAATACGAATCTCGTTAATAACATACATTGTCTTGCTTACCCGCTTTTCTGATTTTTCTGATTTACTCATTTTTGGTAACCTTAAACTCAAGTTCTAAACAGTACACTATGCTTTTCTGATTTCCTTGCATACACGCTTCAATGTCGACTTTACCACGTTTTAATGGAGATTTTACCACACCTTGTACATGTAGTGTCCCTTGTCTTACAAATCCAATAGCGTTGACATCCAAACCAATGTCTGAAAGCGAACGAGAGAATTAGGATATTCTGAACCATGAGTGTTCACATATTAGATTACTTGAAATTGTACTTGGGGAACCCTTCAATGTGTGATGGGATCGCGAGGCGGTCTGCGCCTGAGCAGGCGACGCCGACACTCAACCACTTCACACTAAATCCTTGTATGTTAAATATATCACTTTCTACCATAATGGCCCCACCGGACGGCTGCACTGAATAACGTGCAGAAAATATTTGCAGAATACTCAAATGGGGAAGAAAATATTTGTCCTTTTTTAGACACTCACGGCAATCTGTTAATCCTGATCCTAAGCTTTACAGCCGCCAATACCACATGTTCCGCATAGCCCATGTTGGCAGAATGTCGTGGTTGTTGTTGCCAAACTCTTGCTGCTCCGATTTAGGCGAAACGCTGCTGCCGAAATCCCCCTGCTTCACTCGTGGGACTTGGTGACATCCAAGACTTAGTAGACGTGGGCATGGGCCGCGCTTGATGCGTGCAACACACGTGTTGGTTTAGTGTACACTGTTCATCCTGCACGCACGCCCGGGGCCCAAAGTGGGGCGTTATCATCCCATAGGTGCTTGTCTTTCGCTCAGTCCACTCTCATACCCACCCGCGGGGCGGACCATGACCAGTATCGGCTTTCTCTACCCACTATCCCAGAAGACAGGGAAACACCGAAGGTGCCTGAGAAGCACCACACTAGTGCAGGCGATGAAGCCTGCTTTTTTGGGATCTAGAGGAATGAAGGTTTTGTGGCGTTTTCTTTCTGGCGCCTTCTTCAGTACCATTTGTTTCCGCACTGCAAAGTGCAAAAACATTAACACAATTACAATTATTCTCTGGAGTATCCGAAAAATAAGCAGTAATGGTTTCAACCTTTAAAGCAGTTTGCCGGTTTTTATTCAAGGTACAAGGGTGATAGGTCAGCCCCGATGTGTGCGTTGTCACCTAGTAAAGTCTTTCCCATCTGACCGTCATGAAAGTGGCAAACACGTTTCCTGCATCGCCTAAAAGACCTGCATGACGTAGCACGAGATGCCTTTGAAAAAAGTCAACCTGGGGCTCGCCCCTGTCAGACTGTCAGCGTGATTCAAGACTTGCTAGATCCACGTGTTTGCTAGCGCCCATTGGCAGTCTCGTTTGGTCAACTAAACAATAGTGCGCATACATAACATAGGTACGAGGGCACAGCTCGTAGTGATATCTTTATTCAGTTTTATTTGGAGAACACAAGTCACGGGCAGAAAGCTTGTCTCCAGATCTGGCACAGGGAGAGCAAATTAGTGTTGTCGGCGCTGCAAACTCGTTTATAATAGGCGAGCCTCAGAATATTTATACCGATGTTTCTTATATTTGTTTGCGGACCTAAAACCGAGAAAGTACCCACGAAGTTCTTTCTTGCGATATATGCCGCATTGTTCATTTTAGGCTAATTCGGAAATCGAAAACACAGAAAGCAATGAACAATTTGTTCCAGATAACTTTTCGGTAAACTTTGGGTGAAAGCTACAGTTCTCCCTTTTTCGGGAAATGATCTGGGATGACCAGGACGTTGCGATTACTCTTCTCTGATTTTGGGTACGGATTCAATACGTTTTTCTGCGGCATTTACCAAAGGAAGTGGATCTCGCCTTACTTCATCAGGTCAAGGGGATTGCCTTTTTTTCACTTCGCAGACTGGCAAACCGCTCATGTCTGAGCGTACTTCTAAACCTCCTTTCTCATACAAGGCTGTGTAACAGCGCGGCATAGCTATTTGTACGTTTTCTCTGCGTTACCAGTGCCTGCAAAGGTGATGTAGTGGTAGTAGTAAATAAATACCCGTTGACGCGGTTTGGTAAGAATACCAGAAGCGGTACTTAGCACAGTCATTGCGTTTAAACTGTAGCTCGCTGTAAACCGTCGTGTCTTTTCACGAAGTAGTCGTAGACCGGCACTCGGTAGAATGTATATTCACTGCGGCCGTATTATACTCCCGGTGGCGTTTGCACTGCTCGATAGGTTGGTGTGCTTTTCGGACTTTTTGAATTTTTAGTTACCAGCATTTGGCGACCGCTACTGTGGTTTCATACTGACTGCGGCGTCGTTACGCTTAGAACGCATACAAAAAAACGTAAAGTTTGGCGAGGAGTTTCACAGAAAGGACAGCACGATGAGTCCTCACGAGAGCCTTCTCGGCAGCTAAGATGGTGTAAGTGCTTGTGGGAGGCAATCAGACATGCCGGTCCTTGGTGACGCTGTTCGAGATGAGTTCATAGGAGCGTTTGCCCTCTTACGCTTTACGATAATGTGCGTTCGCCTCCCAAATACGGTTCACGCATCCGACGCAGACGATCAGTATCGCTTCTGTCATGAGAAACCTCCAGTGCGTGCTGCCTCACCACACTGCAGCACTTATGAAAAAGTGCTGAACAATGAGTTAAGCAACCGGTGAATGTGATTGGAAACATTTGAAACACGTGACATTGGCGCAATAGGTTCGAACATAATTTATAACCACATGCTTGCTGCATGCGAACCGCTGCGCCATGGCGGAGTACCATGCACATCCATGCGTTCGCTCATCACACGAGCACTTCTTGAGATGCAGAATGTACGCGCAATGACTTACATCACTGCAAGTTATGCTGCCTAGAACGTTCGCGTGATTGAGTATAGTAATCATGAGCCCTTTATTTTTTTTCAGCGTCACTTCTTCACGACTTATAACGGAGTGTTGGGCAAAGGCTAAACGCAGATTAGGTCCATTGCATGCACACAAAATAAAGTAGCGCACAGTACACAGGTGATCTCAAAGTTAATAGATATGAACAATGCTCTAGAATCAATTTCCATAAAACTCAACAAAACAGGGAGGACGAAAGTTCATGCTATACTGAATAAGTAGTCCTTTTTTGCCGTAACCAACAAAAATAATAGAAAATAATAAATGTATAGAAAAAAATACTAAGTTTCCCTCCTTAATAGAGTAATAGCCGGTAACTACAGGTATTTATTGTTATATGCAATATTAAATCTCTAATAGCAATTCTAGGTATGTAACAAAGAAGAATATAATGAACAAAGTTATTAAATAAAATAGCAAATTGGAATGCATATTTAAGAACTACGGAGACCTTCGTTTCCGAGACACACAAGAACGGAAATATTCAAAACTCAGGGTATGATATACGGCTGTCAACATGAAAGCTTGAAAATGTCAGTATACATGACTCTCGTTAGTAAGGAGGATCATAGGATCTAAACAAATGTGATAAGTGAATGCCTGAGATTACAAAAGTATGTCACGTGACATAGAAACAGTTAGTCAAAAATGACCTTGGGAACTGGATAATGGCGTGCATTGTACGTCTTACGACGGCGAAACAGGAACGTGGTGTCTTTGATGGTATCATTGTAAATGTAATTTCCAGTTCTCACGGTAATCTATTGTCACACCTAAATATTCCATGCGGCCAAATTATTCAAGCAAACAGTTATACACCCCATTTTGGCCATGTCAGCGCTCATCACTTTGCAGAAAATTAAAAAAATGTATTTTCTTGTTTTTGAACTGTTTAGTGTTTAAATGCACGTTTGACCAATGTAATAGGCGCAAGATCACATAATTTCTCCCAGTCACTACATCCTGTAGCGAATTTCAATAGACAATATTTACGGTATTGTCCAAACACAATTTGAACGTGGACGACGTTACGTACAATGAATGTTTTTCCGCGCACATGAACTATAGACGTAGGACAAGCACCGAACACCGGGTAATACCCCTTTATATATCCGAACGTGGCAATAAATCATGGGATACCGAACTATACGGTATCAATTATCAGACTAACTGCCAAACAATTTAGCGTACCTCCGTGACACCCATAATGTTAAACTTTTTTAAAGAAAACTTGAGCAGAAACACAACAGAAGGCATTGTTAGGTCAAAATTTACCACGCAGAGTTTTTCACTGTTAGTTTAACATGAGTACATGCCTTTAGTTAGAAATATTACACCGAGAAACGTCAATACACTTCTTGTAAAAAATGCTGGGCTTAGGTTTTAGGGTGATGACTGCTTTATTATTCTTCGTTACGAATAGAACTGCGTTTTTCAAGAAGTGTTCCTTACACCTACGACCAGTATGGGCGGGTAATGGTCAGGTTTATTAGAATAAGTTTTTTATTAGTTGGTTGTCAGTTTTTTGTGCTGTTTTTATATATTCAATCCATACACCTTAACATACGGTAGAAATAAAGGCACGAACGCTTTGTCAAGTGTCGGGGAAATTTTGCAATCGTTGTTGTTGTTAGTTGTTGTTTATTGATGTATATGTTGTGCATGATACACATACATCACACGGTACATTGAAATTTTTATCTTCTGTGAAGTGATCTTGCAATGGTTGTTCTAGCCGCCTGGCGAGGTTCCGTATCTGAAGTTGCAGAACGGCAGCAGCACCAGATAAACAAAGCACATTTAACAACCTAAGACGGGAAAATATAATACAATCATAACACACTGCGACGTAGGCGAGAATGTATAAACGTATATACAGGTAGATTTTACACAATAAATAACACGACAGCATACTGCGACAACGCATGTCAAGAAATGTTAGAGTACAATAACCGAAATTATTTTGCAGATTAAAAACTATAAAACAAACCAACAATACCCAGACCAAATAGCATAGCTCGGCAGGCTTACTCGTGAGTGCACTCACACCCTCCCTCATCACTCACGAGTGAGTGATGAGTGACCTCAGCATCGTGTGCGCCTCGTGAGTATGACTGTGATGGAGTGTAATCGCCACTCGAGGTGAGCTCCGCTCACCACTCGCAAGAGCGAGTTCCACTTGCGGGCGAGCCATGATCAGCACTCGCTAGTGCGAGGTTCACTCATCGCGAGCCCCTCTCACCACTCATCATGGGCGAGTGCACTCGCGCTTCTTGCGCTCAGTGGGAAGAGAAAAGGAACTTTATACTGGAGCCCTCGGGTCAACGACCAGTGGTGACCAGCGCTTGAAGGGTGGCTGTAACGTGGGCGGCTCGTTCAGAACGTCCTTGCTGGATTAGCGGTTCCGAGCTGCCTAACGCCGCCTCCCAGTGCTCCACACAAGAGAAGAGAGCGAATGAGTTTTGAGGGCAGTGCCAAATTATGTGAGCAATTGTTTCGTGGGCTCCACAGTAGGGACATTGGGGAGTGGGAAATAATGAATAAGTTGCCTGTAGTCTGGCGCGAAAGAGAAGGTGTTGGTTTCGAGAAGGCGCCAGTACCGTTACTAGGTGATAGAGGGACCAATGGGGTGGAGGGTAGCGCCGGCGAGAGAGGCGGTAGTGGCAGGTAATTTCCTAGAAAGTGAGAAGGCTGTCGCGTGTAGAAAGGGCTGCGTACGAAGGGGTGCGGCCTGGCCCAGCTGGGTGGGTTAGCTCTCAAGCTGCAAGGTTAGCCACTTCGTTTCCTTCCAGCCACGTATGGACAGGAGTCCAAATCAACTCCGCATGGGAAGTAAGAGGATTTTGAAGGGGACTTTTGAGAGCCTGCGGGGAAATAATCCCCCGAGCAAAATTTCGAATGGTCGTTTTCGAATCGGAGATAACAATTGTTCGGGTAGGCCCATGAGTGAGCGCTAGTGCAATAGCCCCCTCTTCCGAAGTGGCAGGGGAGCGGGTTCGGATAGTGAGTGAATGGTAAGAGGTTGCTTTTGGATCAAAGATGGCGGTGACTGCGTAGGCATTGTGACGGGTATAACTCGCGTCGTCCACATAGGCGGTGGAATCGCCCATGGGGTATTTACGGGCTAGGATGCGTGTGCGATGTTCGCGGCATTTATTTTGCTCCGGGTGCATATTGCGGGGAATCAGCCACACCTGCAGGAGATTGTACAAGACGGGTGTAATGTACACTGTGGGGTCAGTAACAATCGGTGCATGAAGCCCGAGCGACTCAAGGATGTATTTGCCAGTATAAGTGGTAGAAAGGCGAAAACTTTGACTTACGAATGGGCTTCTATGAGTTCTTCAGCTGTGTTGTAAATGACGAGGCGTTGCAGTTTGGCAGTTGAAGTACTTCGAGGGCCGTTTTGTAAATTTTTCGTATCAGGCAGTTGATTTTAGGCAGCTCCGTTTTACATGGGTTAAGGTACGGGAGGACGTATGTCAGACGACTCAGCACGAATGCTTGAACCAGACGGAGGCGCTCAAATTCCGCCATTCCTTTGTTCGAGTTGTTATACGATGGATGAGGCCAATAGTGCGGTTAAGATGTGAGCTGAGTGGTTAGATATACCGCGTATTGGCTCTTTTGCGCTGTATGGTCAAACCGAGGATTTTAAAATAGAGACACACGGTATAGGATTATTTTGTATTCGTATAGTTACGTCTCGAGAGGAGCGTGACCAGCGGGGGGTCAGGGAGGGTCAAGAGCCCCGACTTACTTGGGGAGCAATCAAGACCGGCCAGTTCCGCTTCTGCTTCGACGATGTCTGTGCCCGACTGAAGCGCCTCCTCAATGTGGGCATCACTACCTCCGGCGAATGATAGAGTAATGTCATCAGCATAGAGACTATGCCTAAGATGTGGAATTTGAGCTAAACGCTTAGGGAGAATAAGGAGAGCCAGATTAAAAAGGAGAGGAGAAATGACTGCATTTTGATGGGTACCAAAGGAGGGCATGTGATGGTGTCCAATACTAAGTCACCGACGTGAATCACGGTAGCACGATTAGTAAAGAATTCTTTAATATAAGTGTAAGCCCGTTGCCCGGGGTTACACATTGCCACATTTTGGAGTATAGTTTGGTGTGAAACTCTGTCTAAGGATTTGGTGAGATGTAGTGCTAGAATAGCAGTGTAGATACTTTGGAGGCCGGAATAATTATCTCATGTTGAAGTTGCAAAAGGAGATCCTGTGTCGAAAGACCCTGCCTGCAGCCTAGCACGGTATGGGGAAGTCCATTGGTTTGGGTAAGATGTTGAACTAAGCGGGCATTGATTATGTGCTGAAGAACTTTCCCTACGCATGAAGTGAGGGATACTAGGCTTTTGTCCGATTTAGGTATCACAGTTACTTAGCATGCTCCTATGAAGGAGGCAAAGTGCCCTTGGTCCAAAAGAGATTGTAGTACTGTGTACGGATGCAGATGGAGTTGTCGTCTACATTTCGAAGGAGTTTATTTGTTACAAAATGTTGCCCAGGTTCTGATTCAGGTATAATCTCCATGAGTGCTGCTCTGACCTCTGTTTCAGAGATTTCTCTGCTAAGTCTGGATTATTATCATCCATGTATGACGGCAGCTCCATGGTATCCCCTTCAGCTATATAGAGAGTACGAAGGCGGCCTAGGAGTTATGTATCTTCACCGGGAAATTGTTCAATAATTTTCATGAGCAGAATATTAGTAGCTACTCGCGAGTGACTGGGATCCAACATGTGTCTGAGTAGTGCCCAAGTACGCCTCTTGCTGAGATTACCTTTCATCTGCTCACATACGTTGGCCTATTGAGCACGCGCAAGGTTAGAGGTATAAGCCTCTATCGTTGGGGCGAGAGAGGCTAACCTAACTTCAAGACGCTTATTGTGTTTCAGCTTACCCCACCTACCCTGTATGCTGCAATAAGAGTCATACAGATCATACAGGTGGGCATCTACTAATTCCGCAGGTATTTAGTGATCTACGGGATTTTCGTGAGGGCGTTTGTTATCGAGTATTTGGCTGACCGAGGTATGATACGTTTCAGAGGATATTTCAGGTGACTCTCACACTGCATAGGCTTTCCTAATGGCATCTTAATCTGCAAGGTATTTCTGTCAGGGTCGGCGCAAGATTGTAGATTGGAGCCGTAGATCGAGTCATATAATGAAGTGGTGAGAGAGAGAGAGAGAATAACTTTAATGAAAACCAGGGATATTAGTAGAGCCGTCGGGCTGGCTTGCTACGCTAGATGAGAGAATAAAAACAAAACAAAAAAAGAGAGAAAAAAATGTGAAAATGAAATGATATCATTTGATGCGGCCAAAATTTTGAATCATAAAACTCTGTCCAGTTCTGTGCTCCGAAGAAATTCCAAAAGTGCTTTGATTGCACGCACAGCCTGACTGGGACCCTACCATGGACCCAAAACAGTCGCTGCCGGGTGACATATAGAAAGAAGAACCCATACCCGAAGGGGGATTGGCCCAGAAGAAAATGTTGGAAGAAAAGATGAAGAGCATAGGGGATTGCGAGAAGGATTTTGAAGGGACCAATGAAGAAGACACACAGGGTAATCAAAGAGGAGGAGGTGGTAGCTTGTCCAGCAAATGGGACCCTCACACGGTAGAATGACAGGTGAAGAGGAGGACGACGAAGTTGGAGTGAAGAGAGTGGAACAAGGTCGAGTTTCATTCACAACAAAGTTTCCTTTTACAGCCTCTTTCCGGAAATAAGTATTTTGAAGGCCCCACGTATTTAACCGGTTTAGCCCTGGCCAATCCCCCCTTGTGGGTACGTGCCAAAAAAATTGAGGATATCATCATATCATCATCTTGGGAGGACCAGCGGCTTCGCTCTGCTGGCCTCCTGCTGACCTGCGACATCGCACCGTCTGGCAGCGGGCCTCTCGGTTCCACCTATTACCAGCAGCTTCGCACTGGTGGCCGCCTGCGGAGCCGCGCTGCTCAGGGAAGCCATGGCATCGCACCACGGTCATCAGGACCACTGGCGACCAGCACGGGCCATCGCTCCGTGCTGTGACGTTCGGCAACGCGGAAACCTACCCACTGGTTCATCGTGGGACCGGCGGTAGGATATTTGAATTTGGAATAGACAGTTAATGTGTCATAGTGACTATTTGACTAGATTTTGGGATAGTATGAGGTTGGGCTTGTTTTTTGTGTATACTGTAATATGCTTGTGAGTTTTTTTATGATCGCGTTCGTTTGAGGTTTTGGTGTTGCAAATATATTTTGTGGAAAGTTATTGCTTCAAACCGAGCCTAATTTGTCTGCCGCGTGAGACGCGTGACAACATTTGGCGAGCTTCCCAGGATCTATCATTAGCCCAATCACGCGTCTTACCTGGCACAGAGATGAATTTTAAGAAGATTTTAACCTTAAATAGTTCTTGAGGTTTGAACAAAGAACAGTTTTTTGCATTGTTAAATGAAGAGGGGCGCAAAGAGCGCGAGAGGTTTCCTGCCCAGCTAGAAGAGTTGGACCGAGAATAGGCAGAGTTAACGCGGCGCCTAGAGGAAAGGGAACGCATAAAGAACCGTGAACGCGCCGCACGTGAGCCTGGATTCACGCGGGTCGCCGACCTACCTCTATGACGCACATGAGAAAGAATGTATGCAAATGGATGAGAGTAAAGAACCCCGTGCGGTTGACAGAACGCGGTTTGCACACCGCTATGAGGAGAAAAGCGCGTTGGAAGCGCAAAGCGGTGAAATTGCCGGGTGTGGCCGAGTCGCAGACGACGCGCCTGAAAATGAGTGAACTAAGAACTCACCATGCGGGGACAGCGCTTTAACTCCTAGTATCTCTGTTGAGGCAGTTGGTTTTACGGTCTCTGAAAGATTAGTAATTAAGACGGTGGTACCTGCCGCTCCGTGGACTGGTAGAACTACAATCCGAACAGAAAGCTCTATCGCTGTTCGGGTCGACACGCCTAGAACTATTGAGAGTACATTTCTCCCACGAGAGGACAGTGGAAATTCTTTAGACGGCTCAGCAGACAGCTCGGCGTATAAGATAGAAAACGGGGTCACCAGTGCACAGCCAGGTCAAAGGATTCCGGAGCAACTAGGGCAGCCATCTCAGACCGAGAGGCTTGTTGACAGAGTTCCGCCTCGAGAAATTTAGGCTAGGCGCAGGAACGGGGCTGGTCCCCAGCAAAAGGCAATGGCGAGCACACCGTAATGTGGCTGAGACTGATGAACGCGATAAAAATGTCCACATTTTCATAATCGTGCGAAACAATGGAGAAAAAGGGTTTGGGTCTTAGGAAGGTTGGAGTGTATAAGCGGAGCTGCGCAAAAGTAATAGGATAGCTGGGAAGTTCGTAGAGTTAGGGCACGCTACCAAGATGACGCGCCGACAACCAGCTAAGGCCCGTAAGACGAACGGCTGGCTCCGTAGACAGTACCCTGGCCAGCATGGCGCCGACCGGAAGATGTGCAGTGAGTTCTCCTACGGGAGTAGCCAAAGTACCAAATTCAGAGCAGAGAGAAAGCACAGACGCGAGAAGACAAAAAAATTCCCCGCATTTCCCCGAGGGGAAGAATGTGAAAGTGCGAATGCAAGAGTTGAATTTGCGCGGTTCGGTAATGTTCGCGAAAGAGAGATCACACACACACAACTACAAAGAAAGAAATATGCATTTATTCACAGACACCTATTTGTGTTGTCGTTGTACTTGATTGCTAGAGCGGATCTCAGCTTTGACATTTCGTGTCAGTACTCCTTTAAGCGGGTGCATTAGCCCTTCTCACGCCCTATTCCTGGCCAATCCCCCACGTGGGTATGTGCCATGTCAGCGGCCAGGCAGCGCACGCCCATCTCCCCCCGTTGCCAAGGAAGACGAGGAGATTCCTGGCCAATCCCCATCTCCCCCCGTTGCCAAGGAAGACGAGGAGATTCCTGGCCAATCCCCCACGTGGGTATGCTATGCGGACATCGCCGGTGGACGCAGGTTCAGGGTCGCTTAAGAAGTGCATCGCACTTAAAAAAAAAGAGACTGGGTAAGTCTCGCCAACTCAGGTGACTGATTGCAATAGGCGAAGACTGGAGAGAGCGCTTGGGTGATAGGTCAGTTAGACGAGTGAACATTGATGGTGGTTAAAACAGGGATATCAGTGTAGTGAAAGGGGCTGAATGGAAGAGGCGCAAGAAGGTGAAGATAAAGGCAAGGGTCACCTAACCTGATGGAATACACGGAGATGACTTTGACAGAAAGAGGACTCATAAAGGTGACGAAGAGGTTAGATAATAAGATAAAGCATAATTGTTGTGGTATGGTGCAGACTACAAGATGTTGTAGGAGTATGAAGTCTACACGGAAAGGAAGTAGTTGAGTAGCGTAGTTTGAATGAGTGTGGTTGCAAGCTTCAGACATATTGATGTGTTTGATTTTGGTGATGTTACAGCAGATTTCATTAGTGGCTAGTGTAAGACGATGAGGAAGTGTTGTCTGTTAGTGTTACGTTCTGTGATTGAATCTAAGATTTGAAGTTAGTTTTCGTGAACAGTGAATTTCGTGTGTGAATAATATTAGTAGTTTAGTATGACTGATGAGGTAGCCTAATAGGTCTGATGTTGTTGTGACTTGGGAGTACGAAATAAGTTTCTACAAAGAGGCGTGTTGTGTGGCAGTTATTTTAGTAACAAAAACTCTTCAATTTCGGGGGGTCATGTCATGTGGTGAGAAGAACCCATACACAAAGGGGGATTGGCCCCAGAAGATGTTGGAAGAAATCATGAAGAGGAAGAAGAATCAGCATACGGGATGACGAGAATAATTTTGAAGTGACAAATGAAGAAAAAACACGGGGTAAAAAAAGAGGAGGAGAGGTGGATTGTACAGAAAATGGGAGCCTCACACGTTAGAATGCGAGGTGAAGAGGAGGACGACGAAGTTGGAGTGAAGAGAGTGGAATGAGGTCTTGGGAGGAACACTGTCAAGTTCGGGCCGTGCCCCAAAACGCACCAGCAGCATCGCACCGTTTGGCAGCGGGCAGCCCTGAACGACCGATTACCAGCGGCTTCGAACTGCTAGCCCACTGCTAAGCCGCACTGCTCAGAGAAGCCGTGGCATCGCACCACGGTCATCCGGACCACTGGCGACCAGCACGGGCCTTCACGACGTGCTTCGACGTACGGCAACGTAGAAGCCTACCCACTGGGCCACGTCATTGGCATCGCACCGGGTACATCGTGGTACCGGTGGTAGGATGTTGGAATTTGGAATAGACAGTTAATGTGTTATAGTGACTATTTGACTAGATTTCGATATAGTATGAGGTTGTGCTTGTTTTTTGTGTATACTGTAATATGCTTGTGAGTTGGTTATGATCGCGTTCGTTTGAGGTTTTGGTGTTGTAGATATTGTGTGGAATTCTAATGCTTCAAACTGAGCCTCATTTCTCTGCCGCGTGAGACGCGTGACACCGAGCATGTGTGGTGTGCAGAGCCATTTAACTTCTGGGACACCACGTGAGAAACTAAGGTCCGGGGAAGTATCTTTTTGCACGCTAGTCCCGATTCTTGTTGGGGTGGAGGGGTGGGACTCGACTGTAAAGCGCTGAACTTGTGTTAGCTCCCATAAGAGACGGCCCTTGCGGGTAGTGTGTGTGTAACCCCAGGCTGTGTGGGGGGTCATTGAAATCACCTAGTACGAGCAAAGGGTGAGGTTGGGAAGCCTGAATAGCAAGGTGAAAAAGTTCCTTGAATTTGTGTGAGTTCGGACGCGGGCTACTGTACACGTTAAGAATATGCAACCGGGAGGCTTTGTGCTTTGGGGGCTACAGGACCACCAAATGATGTGGAATGTCAATGCTGTCAAAGTGTGAGCATTCACAGGCAATATTACGTTGATTCTATGCTGTAGTGTATGGGTTATCCAGAGATTAGAAGGCCTGATAGCCAATCAACTTTATGTTATTTCCTCGATCTTGTAGCGCTATTGCAACAGGGGTTTTTAGTTAGGTGGAGAAAAGTTACTGCAAGTTTGAACATATGCTGGTAAAGCCTCTCTAATTCAACTGCCAAACTGAACACTCGGGGTGTCGCTTATTCATAGTAAAACTCACTAGGCGGAAGGGGGCTATTTTGCGGCAAAGTGTGGTCGGTAATAGTGGCGGCGATTCCCGCGTGCAGTTAAGTACATCGGCACGAACAGATTCAATGGTGGCCTACATGGCTGCCTTGTTGGCTAAGAAAATTTTGGGGAGCATTAAGTATTCTTCCTTCTGGTGCGCGAGAGCTCTCTTGCATGGAGGCTCGATCCCTGCGAAACGATCATTTGTTGGGGGGTGTAGTTTCGGAGGTAGTATGATTAGCCATGGGTTTCCCCTTTATTGGTGGTGGCGTGGAAACCTCCTGGGAGGCCGAAGTTGATTGCTGCTCTTATTGCACAGAGGCGATATTCGGACGAGTGTGCAGTTGTTGCGTTTAGAGGCTGTTTTCGCGTCTCAATGCGGCATTGTTTGCTTCAAAGTTAGTATTTCTGCCCTCATAGCTGTTATTGTTTTAAGAAATTCAGTTTGTGTATCAGACGAGGTAACGTACGAGGGTAATGATGATGAGGATGGAGTACTCAGAGGCGAGCGCTAGCAGCTCACCTTTGTCTTGTCGATGCCCGATGGAGGGATCAGTGCAGCGCCGGCCCGACACGGAAGGTCTGGTTGTCCACAGGAAAGAGTATCTGAGGCCTTGGCAGGTTGCAGCGGTGGAAAGTCCATTGCACTAAGAGTCCCTTAAGAAGTTGTAGCCTTAGCTTAAGACACGGCCGGTCGGCGCGGTTGGTAGCGCTTGGGACACGCGGCCGTTCCAATAGCTTGAGGGCCCTCACAAACGATGCATTACAGAACACATGGAAGATTTTCGGAGGCATTGACAATTCCGAAGGTTGAGCACAAGACGGGGCTTGTCCAGTTAGCAGACGTCGTGTCGATGCCCTCGCCGCCGGGTTAAAGTGCAGGCTTCCAATTTTTTTTGCGAAATGGCTAGCAGCGGTATGTTGCTGCGCGATACCGAACCCAGTAAGAAATGGTAGTTCCATCGAAGGGTACTTGTACTATGTTAGAGTAACTTCGCCTCCTGGCGTCGAGAACTCTGAGTCCCGGGTTGAAGTGGCACATGCTACGGAGTATTTGTTCTGGGTTTTCGTCGGCTGGGAAGTTGAAAATGACCTCCGTCTCAGTATTAGATTGGGCTGGTATGTGCATGGAAAGCGGGTATTCTTTTCCATTCAAAGTTAACGCATTGAGCTTCGCATACTTCTGCACTCGGCTTTCGTCTGGGGTGGTAGCGAAGATGGTGGTGATGGTGGCCCGAAAAATGGCGCATACCCACTTAGGGGGATTGGCCAAGAAGAATCAAGCAAGACAAAATAATGGAGCAGACGAAAGAATTTGGTCTAGGTTAATGAAAGAGAGAGAGAGAGAGAACACGAGAAAAAAAACCAGAGAGAGAAGAATAGGAAAACTATAGTAAAAGTCAGCCTGATCGGAATGTAGCAAAGATGCCCTCGCGTGAATGCGGACTTTATCTTCTTCATGGGGAGGTATTCCCGCTTGCTTGTGCACGGTGTCAGCCAGTGTTGCCGAGGGACTTGGGTCAGGGCTAGACTACCTCTCTGTGGAAGGATCACTGTGATGTCTTCCTCCGGCAAGGAGAGCACAGGCGAAATCGTCCACGCCGGTCGACGTTGGCATCGGCTGGGAGAGGCATTATGAGACGAAGATTCGATGACAGAGTTGGCCTGGAAGGATTGTCCGTGAATGGATTGTTGGCGGTGACGAATAATCATCCAAAACGGGTGGCGAGGTCCTCTGGGCTGATGTCATCTCCTTCAACAGTAACCTCCATCATGCTTCTGCCGAGACCCTGACCACGGCCGGCGCGCTCGAGCAGTGAAGTGAAGGCTGACGGCACGTGATTCCACAGCCGGCGGCCGCATTCCAGCGACTCGGGGTACCAAGCCACAAGCTGGAAGATTTCCTGTTCCCCGAGGGATCGGACGCTTTACGTCGCGTGGTCTTGAGGCACCTCCTCAAATTCCTAGTTGTGACAGGACTGGTTCAGCGCTTGTAGCCGTCACGCCTTGGATGAAACGAACCCTGCATAGACTGTGCCCCACTCTCTGTCTTCCTTCCTCTTTCTCTCTTCCTATCTTTTCCAACCACTCTTCCCTTCCCTGGACTGGGTTGTATGAGGGTGAACTCCCCGACTGAGTTCTAGATTTTCCCCAACTCTTTCCTCTTCCCTTCTTTCTTAATAAATCACCACCACCACCACCCGCCGCTTACAGCTTCGGCCCGAGGCGTGGTCGGTGCTGTTCTTCGCTTTGGCGTTAGGGCTAGCTTTTTGAGGGGACAGTTTGACTCGCCTTTTCGGTTGAACTTGACAAAAGCAGTGTCAGGAGTGTCCTTACATCATGCCGGTACGTTTGGTGTAGAAAACAAGTAGCAGACACTGCTGGTTCTCTGGTGGCGATGCAAGATGCCAGAGCCAAGCCAGGGCGTGTGAGGTCGTGTCGGCCCCCTAAAGGCGAAACAAAAAACGCTAAGTGGGGAGCTTAACGCAATGATTACCACTCGGTATTGTCATTCATCCGAGGAGCCGCTCGCTGTTATAGTTGTTGCTGGCGACATCCATTTGTACATACAGCAACTAGTGAATGCAGCGAGTGCCTTTAGCTTCGGGAATATTTCACTGCTACACTGATGTTATGGGGCTGCGTGGAATCAACTCTCCGGTGGCGTGTTAAATTGGGAATACGATATGAATAGACGTCGGACCCAATAATGCACTTATAATTCACTTTCATGACTCATTGAGGGGCTGTTGCTTGCAGTGTCACCGACTGATGGCTCTGACTCGCAGCGTTTGTGTTGGAATTGGTGTGGGTAACGACATTGCAACAAAAAAATGCATTTGAGTACCGCTGAGCGCTGCAATAAAATCATTAGGAAGCACCGTGGTATAGTGTCATAAATCTTGCGCCACATACATAGCCGGATGCAACTGCTGTCAATATATATAGACTGTTGTGAATCCAAAAATGTTATTTCCCATACTCGTTTTTAAAGCAGTCGCAGATTTAGACGGACTCCCGTATCTGGTTGACGAAACGGTTCGGACAGGTGAATTGCGTTTTGTGAATGAAGTAGCCCATTTGCGAGGCCTCTGTGTGTTAACCATAATAGCATTTGTGATTACTAGTTACGGCAGCGCTCTGTTAAGATACCTCACTTGTATGCAGACGCGGAGTCATACATCGTTCAACGGCAGTTACCGTGGTTGCCTTGAGGCATCTGATTTAGCGCCAGTCCTTGTTTTATACTTCCGAACATTACAGCTCTTCTGTTTTGTCGCAATAATACCTTAACGATTTATCTTACTTTCAGTCACATGAATGTTGTAATCATCCATATACGCCTGTAGGGAGCAGACGTGGTAGGGTGCGGTGGCCTCCTACATTTATTGGAGAGCGTTGGCCCAGACAGGAGTGGGAGCGGTGCAGACATGATGTCGCCGAGGTGCTCGGTCATGTTCGATCTCTGGCGCGTGGCTGCTGGCGCCACCGGACAAGTACCGCTGATAATAATTGTGGGGCTTATGATGATGACCATGGTATCCCTACAGGGCTCCCCCCTATCGTGTTATGAGAAATATCCTAAAACTATGTACAGGTATGTACAACACTGGTGATCCGTAAGATTTGTTCACGGTCAATGTCCTTACACTGCCCTGGTAGGTCTAGGGGGAGCGTCCGCTATGTGCATTTCCCTCGGGGGGCCTTACCTGGGAGTCGCGCAATGGTCGCAGGCGGAAACTAGCGTTGTGCGGCGCGGAACCTGCTAGCAGCGCCCAGAGCGGAGAGTGATGTCCCTGAAAGTTTGAATGCACTGTCAGAGCCACAAAAGTTGCTAAGGAACCGGAATGACACCACATACAAAAATTGGGCGGTCCCGTTATGTGGACAGCTTTGTCGTTGCGCGGAGCTCGATTAGTTGTTCGGCGTAAGTGGCACCGTCGCCGCGGCGTTTGTCTGGGGCTGGGCGACTGGTGGGCCTTTGACCGTCGCGGTGGCTTGAAGTAACTCTGATTATGTTGTGTGCGGGCACGCGAGTCACGTAGAAGTGTGGTGAATGGCCTCCGAACTACCGAATTGTTTTCTATCGGGAAGGTCGAAAAGTCGCCTCCGTAGAGCTTGTGACGGTCGCACTGTCGTGGAATGGTTGGGTTGATGTGGAACGGCGAAGCGGGCGCAAGGTAAACAGCGTATGTGCGTTCAAGTGTAGGTGGCACGAATGGAGTTTTCCAGGCTCTGACTCACTGGATCCGTCAGAGCTTCGTGCGTCACTAGTATTGTGACATCTACCGTTGCTCGCTCAGGGTCCGCTAGCTCACATGGTTCGGGGTTGTCGGGCAGGTTACACGCGGGAACGGCAGCTGTGTCTAGAATGTGGCGGCAGCTGAGAGCGTTGTGCCTGGAAGTGTCACATTGTTGCTGTTGCTTTGGCAAGACGGGAGACGCAATGGGATAACAGCGGATGGTGCTTGCGTTCATGTGCATCTCTTTCGGGGTGGACTGTACCTTCCGTGTAGTCTGGCACTGAGGGAGCAGCGTTCCGTTGGAGAGGTGCCATGGGGTGGTTCCATCAGCCGAGGAGGAAGTGAGGTAACCGCTTCAGTATTGCTTGGCTCACCAGTGCCTTTGCGTGGCGTGGCAGAAGCGGGTAAAGGCGGGAGGAGGTTGTCGGTGAGTGCGTGCACTGTCGTCAGGTGCAAGTCGTGTCGGTGACGGCGGGGCTGCCGTGCTGTTGATGGAGAGCGGGTCGTTGGCCTCGGTGGTGGAGGACGTCGCTGTGCTGGGTGGCACGGAGGGTACCGTGTGGGGCGGCGTAATGTGTGCAAGCCCTGTGGGTTACCCGTGTGCTGCAGGCCGCGCAGCAGCGTGCGGGGGCGTAACGGGTATCTCCGCTGCTCCCGGTCGAACGCGGTTGTCCCTGAAGCCGTAGTGCACAAGCACGGCAGCATGAAGGTCATCGTAGGGGGTGGCGCTGGGCGGTGTAGGACGACGACGGGCGAAGCTCTAGCGGAAGCTTCTACCAGAGGATGGAGTGCTTCAGAGGCTGTATGCTGCCGTGGTTGTGCTAGAGGGCAACCGCGGAGTTGAAGAACCATCCTGTTCGGTAGCGTTGCTCGAATGCTGGTATTGCCGGGTCCCCCCACGTCGCCATGTTGGCGTGCCGCTGGCCGGGAAACAGGCCGGAACTCCCTGGTCACAACTCGTAGGTAACGTCCGGGTTACCACTTGTATACGAAACTTCCGGGTCACCACTTGTAGGAAGCAGACTCGGTAGTGTGCGGTGGCCTCCTACATTTATTGGAGAGCGTAGGCCCGGCCAGGAGTGGGAGCGCTGCAGACATGCGGCCGCCGATGCGCTCGGTCGTGTTCGATCCGTGCCGCGTGGCTGCTTACGCCACCGGGCAAGCACCGCTGATGATGATTGTGGTGCTCATGATGATGACCATAGCGTCGCTACACGCCTTGCGCGTACCTTCCGCAACGCGCAGCAAACAAAGTAGCTCACCTTAGTACAGCTCACCTTAGTAGTTCCCCTGATATATATTTGTCAATATAACTCGCCGAATGCTCCCTTCGTATAGTTCCTTGTCTCCAGATAAAGTTTGGGTATCTGTTTGTGGAGAGCCACAAGAAAACAGTGTATTTAATCCAGGGGTTGTCACTATTAAAGTTTAGTTGGAAGTGGCGCCTTGTCTGTGTCAACGAATTTCTTCTGGTCCCCGTTGTTTAGCGCCTCAAATTTATTCAGTATGTTCAACCAACTAGCCCTGATCAAGCTTTTGTTATGTCTGACTCCTGATTCGCTTTATCCAATCGTACAGTTCGAATGGTTAGCATTGCGTGCAGTTTGGGAAATATGTTTGATATCTTCAGATCGCGAAATGTGAAGTACGCACGGTTCGCGCGGGTGTGTTGTCATCAACGGTCATTCACCTATAGGCTTGTGAATTTGCCTACCCAACATGAAATTGCTATCTGGCTCGCGCGTTATGCTTTTTCATACTGTCTGTGCACGGCCACTAACTAAAGTTATGAAGGCGAAATTCTTTCTGCTGCTGTATTTTCGTAATTCACGTTGTGGGTAGCCCGAACACTGTAGTGTCCGTCATTCTTGATGCGCTAACTTGGTGCAAATGCTTCGCAATTCAGTGTTCCTGATATTTTGTGCGCCGTATATTAATTGTCATGCGCATGGCGATGGCGTGCAGTCTACAGGAGCGAACTGTTACCACTCTGTGTTGTTACGAAAAGTATGTTTTCGCGACAATCACATAGCGCAATTTGGGAGTGATTGGGCGCGTGAATAAGTTTGTGCTTGCGTGTGCGTGTTCACATGTGTTCCCCCGGCTTCGTGTACGTGCGACAGTGCGGGCATGCATGTTGTTATTTGTGTGCGGGTGTGCAAGTTAATGTGTGTGGCGGGGTGTTTTTTGGCGTGCGTGTCCGTGTGTACGTGTTCGTGTGCGGGCGCGCCTGTGCTTGTGTGAGTGTGTGGGTATGTGTGCGTGTGTGTCCACTGACTCCCATTCTCCTCGTTATTTCGTATCAACTTTCATCATGAACGCGTCTCGGTGCCCAGTGCGGGTACATGACGGTGAGTTTGGAATCAAGCTGCGGCTTCGCTCTGAGGAAGGCTGGCGGTGTTTACGGACGGAGATCGAGGAGGAGGCCGGTGGAAGCCATCTAATCCTAATGAGAACGCTGGTAATTAAGTCATAAGGCACCGTGCTGGCGCGTAGCATGGCACCGTTATTCTCGCTTGCTTTTTCTCGGCCGAGCGCTGAATAGCAAGACCTCCAGTAGCCTTCCTCCACCTTCCGCGCCGGTTTCTATCTTTTGTGGCGTTGTTTCGCTTGACATTCCAATTCTATGCCCTTTTCAGCTGGAAATGTTCTTGAAATAAACTGGTTGAAGGGCTGGCTGGAAAAAAATGAAAGCGCAAATATAGTTGCGCGGATAGCGCGCTTTGCGAAAGAATTATTTGCGCAGGCTAGCCAGCATTTTGAGAAATGATGACAATTTTTCTCAGCTGTTCTTCCGAACTGGAATATTTCTTTCATCTTTGGCACCACTGCCAAACTTTTCAGTGTTTTGTTGGTTTCGTAGAATCTGACAGAAATAGCATAAACAATAATTAAAATTTTAGATGAATGGCTTCAGAAAAATTTTTGGAGACTTTGTTTATTTTGTAAGAGTCCAGAGAAGATAAAAGTTTTGAAACACACTGATCAAGGGATGTGCCCATTTTAACCGAATATGTAGTTAGAAAGAAGTAAGACCCTATTCATGAGTAAGGTTATCTTAGATCAGATCAGTACATGTTTTATCTCCGAAAATATTGGCGGTGCAGACTGGAAAAACGAGGAATGCCACTGATAACAAACTCGATGCATTAGTACTCGTAAAAATTACAAGCCACTTCAACGTTGATACAATCAAAGTACACAAAATTGTGGTTGATCCTTTTTTCATAGAAATCGGCAAAACACGAAAGTGAAAGGAGCCTTCACAGGAGCTGTTGAATGTGAAAAGAAACCTCATCATGTGCGAAGATTTGCAAGCCTGTCCCCGCCAGACGAAGTGGCACAGACACGCAAGAAACAAAATCCCGGGAGAGTGCCTCAATTCACTCTTGTCCCTGGTACACGAAGGTGCCCGCATCGAGGCGCCAACTGTCGGCGCTCATTAGCGTCATGATCCGCCAGTTCGCTTCGCGACTTCTAGACCGCACGCAACTACTGAATGAGTCGTAGGGAAGGACATAAGGCTCATTCGTAACACATGCTCACCCCTCGGTTCCTAGCGCTGTGGGAATAGCGCCCCTTACCTAACGTTGAGGCCAGAGAGTCATGCGATCGAAACCGGTTGCCGCCGCGTCAATGGCGCTTTTTCTGGCGACGTCACTTCCGCCACGAATATCACGTCGCCAAAGTATTTGTGTAGCCGGCCATAAAACACTTTTGTGTTAAGGTAGGTCACCACATTCCAAAACTCATTTTTTAAATTTTGCATTATCAACGTCCCTGTCTTTGTGCTGTTATCTCATTGTTATCTTAATGGGTTTAAAATTTATAATCACTTTTAGTTCCTCCGAGATGCATCCGAAACCGAAATTGAATGTTCGGATTCATCAGCATTCATTATATCGTCATAAAGGTTTCTTCGTAGATACGTTACGCCATGCTAGTTTGTTCAGGTACATTGTTAGCTTTTGAACCCGTTTTGTGGAATATAGTACATTCGATTTATTTTTAAATTTCTACTTAACGGCTGCGGGTGGCACGTTCTTGTTCACGTTGCGCGCAATTGCGTTGCGTTGTTTTGTGTTTGTGTCTGGTTGTCCGTGGTTTTACGTATGCCGTTTTAAGCTCGCCGATTTATTTCTAGTCTTGCAAGGAGAAAGTCATAGTACTTTACAGTGTGCAGGTACAGTTATAGTACGAGGATGGCGTGCCTGACCACTGGCTGTCATTGTATGATGAAGGCCACATGTAAGTCCACTCTAAAACACAAAACAGGCAAAAAATATGTGCGCTTCAGCTGGGCAAAAGGAGATCGTGCCGGATACAAGGAGGGAGCAAGCAATGAGCGTTGCGGATTTTCCGTGCAATGACTGTTTTTTTTTTACTATACGTACAATAGGTCTAAAACTTTAGTCAGTTTTCTCAAAACTTGATTTTTTTGCAACCAGCAGTTACTCGAACTTTGGTTTTAGTGATTATTTTTGTACAAAAATTTGCGTGCAGTTTTTTTAAATATAGCGCTATACAAGAAAACAGAACGACTGAGAAATATGCGTATTTTTATTTTATGGCTAGTTGTTTTAAACCCAAACCTGCCGGATATCAAAATTTCAGTCTGTGTATGATTACGCAACTTAGCTTGAAGATGTGGTATTCGTAGAGGTTAGTTGCGCAGGCTATTGTCTTCATTACGTTCCTGCTAAGTCGTGTTTGATTCGCAACTACCATTTCATAGAGATGGCTGTGCGGGCAACATGCATATTTTACCTGATTTTGATTTTTATAATTTTTTGGTATACATGTTTTGCAATTTTATCAATTTATTGTTTCGGATTGTATAACATTTACAAGCCAAAATGATAATTTTAACGTTGTGGCCATACTTTTAGAATTTTTCCGAAGGTGGTCACCTACCTTAAACTAAAATCCCAGCCTATTGATGACCACACCAAATACCACAGGACACACCTATTGTATACCGAATATCTACACAAGCCATTTAAGCTGGTACATTGGCCAGATAAACGCAGCCCTGGAATGTAACAATAAAGCAGTATTTACCATGGTTTAACTGATTAAAATTATGGAACATTTATCATGAACGCGGCTACTGTTACATAATCCGATGTTTTGCTTCCTTCTTCGCGTAACCTCGGTTCGATGCCATTGCTAACTGTCGTGGTGAACACTACCCACTTTTTACACCTTATTAGTTTTCTACCTGGGCGGGGCCCATGATCCGGTGGCTGGCTTCTTCAAAGCCTTCAAAGTTTTTGTTTTCCTTTTCTCGCCGTCACTGACACGAACTGTTAGGATGATGGCCAGCCCCTAACGTCTCCTTTCATTAGTTTTGGTATCCTTTTTCTTTAAATCTTCCCTGTGGGTGAATACGAATTGGAACATACCCGTGTTCTTTTTGCATTGCAAAACGGACATATTGAGGAACGTAGTTTTCTGGTCACCTAATTACTACTTCTGTAATTATAGCGGCCAAATTATATCATGCAGGAATCAGTATATGTTTTTCTGAGTCCAAGGCTGCAACGGGTTTTCTAGATTGGCTTGATGTAAAAGAATGAACAAAGTACTAAAGTGTAAAACAAAAACTAAGACGCAAATTGGTGTATAAACAAATGCAGTATCCAAGCAGGTAGTAAAGAGAGAAGCAAGTTATTCTTGAAGAGTGCTCCTCCTTGAGATGCTCAAACGAAGGTCGGGATTAGGCTATGCACATCCTGAACTTTAGCTTGCGCGCAGTGAAGTACTTGACGCACGTAAAAATTCTCAGCGACAAGGAAGACATTGCGTTCCTCCGCACAGGCAAACACCTAAAGTTGTAACCCCATCGACGCTTGTGAAGGGCGCCTGACATGCGTGAGTGCTGACGTTCTGTGCGGCCCAGTGCTGCATATTTTGTGTAAAGACAGGGCGAGGTGACCAAGTGGTGCACGGTCCCGAGAAATGCCACCAGATATCGAGGTTTTGTTACCATTATTATATCTTAGTTCTGTTCATACTGACGACTGCCCAAGGCGCGTGTTAAAACTGTGTAAGGACTATAATGTTTTCATGAACACTACTTTTTTCAAGAAAAAATTGGCCGACGTCTTCACTATACCATTATCTCATTTACGCTTAAACATTACTAGAACATCGCAGGCCGTTAAAAGATGCTGACCATGCTGACAATATAATAACTAGCGGAAGCAGCGCCCCTATAGGAATTTCTAGTGTGGTTGCATGAGATGTGTTACAATGCTACTATCTCTCAACCTTGGTTATGTGTTTTGCTGAACATTTTGACAGCGAAACTTCTGGGCAAATCATTTGTGTATATGGTGTCTGCACTTTTTAAAATACCAAGAAAACGTCGAGCGCGCTTGCACGCGTGCCACTAGCGCACGTTTGTCAAGCTTACAGAGATTGACCAATATTGATAAAAATAAACTCCCGGGCTCGCCGCGGGCCTTGCGTTCACGTTCGTTAGGCGACAGTGCTGGCCAAGCCAAGTATTCTAACAGAGGAAGATTAGCGAAGACAAAAAAAAACAAAAGCTCATTGTTCGCAGTATTGTGGGGGAGCAGTACATCGGAACGACAGACACATCATAGCGCACCCTTATAAATGCCGAATAAAAGCCGAAGGAAAGACCCGTTTACTTATCTTCTGTCTGTCTCTCTCGCTCCAACCAACACGACCTAGCCTTGCTTCTGTGCAATGCCACTGCGTTTTTGCAGCATGAAGAATACTTTGGTTCGCAGTATTTTAGGCTGCGCTTTAGGTTACATGGTACGCAAAGTTAGAAAACAACACAAAGCAAGAGGGCAGGACAAACGCACCTATCAACGTATCTATTACGAGCGCAATATTTGCATGGACATTATGAGCGGCAGCAGCAGACTTCCATAAGAAGCTTCAAGAACACAGCTACACATGCCAGCAAACGCCCCCCCCCCCCAGCCAATCTGTCGCTGGTATGAATTATTCAGAGTGAAGCCGAGTCTTTGACAATTCTTGCTTTGGCAAAATAACAGATCAACCAGACACTAAACTGCGAAAGCCTTTCATATATCAAGCGGGGCGCGCGTTTGTGTGATTTCATGCTCACTCATGGCGACCCTCGCTGAAATAGGCATAAAAAATTGCAGCTTATAGTGCTTCAACCAAAAAGAAAGAAGAAACGCAGCGTATGCGGGGGCGACTCCCGATAACGACGGCCACTTTTGTAATGCAGGCGGAAAAAGAAAGTGCCGGTTTTTTGGAGAAAAAAGCGCACGTTAAAGATCCCCAGGTGGTCAAAGTTAATTCGATGTCCTTCATTACGGTGCGCCTCATCTCCTGCGTTGCGTCGGGGCGTTAAACCTTACAATCAATCAATGAATTCAACTGACGTCATCCTTTCAATCTTCTTTCCGGGTATTGACAATACAACATTAGGAATTATTCGTTTGTTCCGGAATCGAACTACATATTATTTGGTTCACCTGACGCTTGAAAGTACCTTACCAAACCACCGTCAACAATAATTTCGTCTGCGGCAGTAACTTTGTCAAGAGATAAGAGGCACTTTAAAAGCGTTCAAGTTTGTTGTGGCTTATCATAGGTGGACGAAAACAGAATCATATAATATGTAGATCGCACATTCGTCAGTTTAGTTGTTAGAATATATATACTTTTTGTATTCCAACAACTTGCCATTGTCACTAGTTTTTTTTACACTCCTGACGCAAACAATCACTAAATTTTATTTATTTAGGAGTTCCCCAGTAGTCCATGGCTTCCTGGGCTTCCGAGTTTTTTTTTTGTTCTAATAGAGGAAAAACGATATTGTCGGCTTCGCTAAACACCTTTAAAACAAGTCATGAGCCTCATTAGCATTTGCAGTATTTAAAACGTTTGCCCAGGTTAATGTTGAAAGCATATGTCGAGACATAACATCTTTCTCTGTAATAAACCTGCGAAAAACCTTTTTTTCCATACGCTGGTGCGCGTTCGCTCCAGATAAAAAACTGGGATGTGGTCACTAATTCCTGTAAATAGAACACCAGCATACATATACCAGACAAAGAACGCGTAAGAAAAGATCGATTAAGGAATGACTTGTATTTTTGACAAGTGTAGCTACATTGGTACCGTCAGTGAGACCAACTGAAGATTCCAAAAGTTCTCTTTGAAAAAAAAACTAGCCCGAAAAACGATACGCGAGGGATTAAAGAAAAACACTGCATTGAACTGCCAATTGAGGTTTATTCAGAAAAAGAATTATTATGTACTACAATCAAAAACAATGAGGGGAGAAGAAAATCCATAACACAAACACACAAAATGAAAGTTGATTGTGGAACTGAAAGAAGCCACGTGTAATGCGGTGATCATGATCCTAGGTACCCTATATTCATGTCGTACAACTCGATAGAGGGTGTGCTCACGCACCTATCCTCCATTTTGTGAATGACGAAAGCCTCGTGAATCTCCCTAGCGCGCTGCTTACGATACCCCTTCAGGATGACGGTGCGGTGAAAATCTGGTGACGACATTGTGCATTGCTGGCACTTTGCACAGTGTGCAGCTAGATTGCGGCCAGTGCCTGTCCGTACCGTATTTGCGTGCTCCCTGAGCCGGTCATTGTTTCACTGGCTACATTGCCTGGCATAGCTTTTGCCACACGAGCGCTCAATCAATAAATAACATTGTAACAAAAGGAAATACCATTGTAAGCTTATTTAGCTACGCGCATGACTTTGTAATCTTATTTCGACCCAAACCAGGTGAGTCACAAGTGCTGTCATGCGACATAGTCACCACCTTCGAGAGCACCCTTCGCGACTTCACCTTTACGTATGAGCTCTCATCAGAAAACAGCCTTACGTTTCTTGATCTAGTGCTGTACTTTAGCCATGATCATGTGTGCTGGAAATACGCGCCTCGTTCAAAGAAGAGCCTGCTTCCGTACACATAGGCCCATTCCAAGAAGGGGAAGCTTAGCATTGCTCTCTCGACAATGCGGAATGCATTAGAGAGGTCATGCACTCATGGTGTGCCGGACAGCTTTGTGGACGAGATAGAAAGGATGACCGATGCACGTTTTCCACGCGAGCTGCTCAGCGCGCTAGCGAAGACTTTGATTTCGCAAACATACATGTAACGTACACCATGCAGAAGGGAAGAAGGGGCCCTAAGAGTTGCGGTGATAACTTATGTCCATAGCGGGTCCCATCGGATTAAGAAGACGGGTGGTCGCGCGGGCGTACGTGTTGTTTTTTCGGCGCCTAGAACACTTAGCGGTATGTGCGGCCGGGGGAAGGCGGGCCCAATAAACAGCACAAAAATCCAGCAAGAAACACGCCAATCGCTTCAGGGAGTGTATTGAAGGTGTGGTGTATACGTTAGAGCTCTCGTGTGGCAAAAGCTATGTCGGGCAAACTGGCCGTTGCAATAATGACCGCCTCAGGGGGCACGAAAACGCCGTATGGACAGGCACTGGCAGAAATCTAGCTGCACACTGTGCAAAGTGCCAGCTATGCAAGATATCCCCACCAGCATTTGACCGCAACCGTCATCCTGAAGCGGTATCGCGAGCAGCGCACAAGGGAGATTCACGATGCTTTCGTCATCCACACAATGGGCGATAGGTACGTGAGCATGCCCTCTATCAAGTTGTACGACAGGGAAATAAGATACCTAGGGTAATGATGAACGCATTACACAAGGCTGCTTTTATTTCCACAATCAGCTTAATTTTTGTGTTTTTGTTATGGATTTCCTTCTCTCCTCCTCGTTTTCGAGTATAGTGTATATTCATTGTTCTTCTAATAAACCGCAGTTGGCAGTTCAGCGCAGTGTTTGTCTTCACTGCCTGTCGTATCGTTTTTTGGCGCTGTTTTTTCTAAGTTGCATCATGCACCAACTAGCCCGAATCATTTACCTTTTTCAGTTCGTTCCAAAAGGTCATTGCTGGCGGCATCACTTACAAACAAAAATGTTAGTGTTAAAATCCCCTAGTATTGCTGCTTGAAGGTTCAAGATCTCTAAGTATTCACTTAGTCACCCGCCGCGGTGGCTCAGTGGCTAAGGCGTTGCGCTGCTGAGGCCGAGAACACGAGTTCGATTCCCGGCCGTGGCGGCCGCTTTTCTGATGGAGGCGAAAAGCAAAAACGCCTGTGTGTGCGAGATTTCGGCGCACATAAAGATGCCCAGGTGGACGAAATTAATCCGGAGCCCTCCACTATGGCGCCCCTTATCCCATGACTTGTGTCAGTGCGTTAAACGCTACATTCAATCAACCAAGTTATCACTTAGTCGTTCAAGGAAGTGAAGAAAAGAGATCAGGGACGGGAAGGCGGTCTGTAGATAACTGCAACAGCGAAATCTTTTCCGGCTGCTGCTAGGCACTCATAGTAATCATTGATTACTGTATATTAGGCAAAGAGGTGATATGAGATACCATCAGAAAAGAAAAATCTAAGAAAGTTATATCTGTTTTAAAGCTGTAGTATCAGATACTAGAGGTGGCAGTTGCTGCAGCATGTCTCTCCGAATCATAGGGGTTCTAAAAGTTCTTTATTGAAATATTCGCTCTGTTTCAGGTGGCTTTGCGGATTTAATTTGTTTGTGCAACCAGTTTTCTCCGGACGTATTTTTGCAATAGGAAACCTGGCTGAGTAGCAACCAATACTTTGTTCTTTATAATTACCGCACGTTCAGACTAGACAGACATACAGGACGTGGCGTTGGGATAAGTTTGATTTCAACACGTTTGCACACAACGCGAAACTTTCCAACTTCAACGCCCAGAATCTGAAACTTTATTGCAGGAGTTAAAGCTGCCTGGTTGCCTCTCCTTCTCATTGCCCAACGTTTAGTTTCCTAGTGGTGTCGTGGATTCCGAGCCACTTATGTGGCTATTGCTTCTGGTGTACCTCACCTTATTGTCGCGGATCGCGACGTAAGAAAGGAGCCCGACAGCCGGTCGCCCGTTCGATGGGCTCATCACGAACCAACTGCCCGAGCACGAGGCGCGAGCTATGCCGGTATCCGCGTGCCCGTGCAGCCCTGCCTCTTTTATTCATTATGCACAACACACTCCCCCCGCCGCCAAGGTGCGCATGTGGCTTCCAAAGGGAGAACAAATGTACCAATGAACGATGGCCGAAAAAGGCAGTCAGAGGCGCACTGCGAATTTCAACAGGGGAGAAACGGAACGAGTGACAGGGAAGGAAAGGTACTTGTAGAGACCATCGTGAACATGCCTGCACCCTGCGTCCGCCGACACCATGAGGATGCGCCGGCAAACGGGAGGCAGGACGCAAACGTAGACCAAGGAGTTCATAACCTGTCGCCTAGTCAGCCTTATCCCATTGCACCACGGGGACAGATCCGGCACTATCATCTTACTCAGCTTGCGGCGGCCAGATTCTTTTGATCCTGCCTACAAACATCCCTTCATCATCCTAATTGGGGATCTTGGTGTGGCTGATGGCAACGGAGCAACGAGGTACTTCTGGTCATGGCTGGCAGCAAGATGATACCCGGTGTCTCTGTCGCCGTCCTTGTCGCCTCCCGGTTTGCCGCCGCCACCAGGATCATACGGGAATTCGTACGGCATCCGAAGTGCCAGGGTGACCACGCAGTAGCCAGCCGCGAGCGCGCTCACCAAACGTACGCCACACGAACGATGTCCGGGAACTCTGTGTCCCATCTGGTCACCCCCTAGCCGTCCGTAGCCACCAGGCTCATAGGGAAATACCACGTACTTGCGGCCCAGTCTTCGTTCCGGAGATCGTGGCAGCGGATGGTGTGGCTTCCAGGAGCTTCCCAGGGGGCCGTCAAGCGCGGCAGTTGATGCTGCCCGGTTACCGTTCACGAGCTCGCCGCAACAAGGGTTGCCTGACGGCTCGTGAGATCCAACTCGGAAGGCCGGTGCGCCGATGAGAGTCGGGGATACCAAGAAGCGCTTACGCCTGCTGAGATTCCAATGGAGAAGCCAGCGCCCGGAGCGATACGGCCACCGTCGTACAAGTGGGAACGGCGCCCGCTCGCGGCACTTAATAACCACATGCTATCTCAACAAGGCACTCCCCCGAGCGGCAGCGATGTCCGAAGCGTTAAGGAGCATCACGCTGGACGGGTTGGCATCACCGTACATCGTGGTCATGGCGTCCTTGGAGAGGTCAGTTCCGTGGCCGTTCTGAACGACGACGCAGTCACCGCAGGGCGGGCGGCTGGGTACACCCACTTGTGCCTCAGTGGAATCTGTCGTGCTCTCCGCTGGCCTCACTGGCGGGTCAGACTCGTCAACAGCTGTAAGGACGTTCCGATGGTCAGAAACGCACGGCTCACACGCAGCGGGAATGTTCGCCACCTTGTCAGCCTCCGCGGCTATCCTGCTCTCAGCGGAGGGCACCACGGTGTTGCCGTGCCGGATGACGGCGGAGTACTGGTTTGGTGCTCCGGTGGTCCCAGCAGCCAATGGCGAAGGATTGCCCGGTGCGTGCGACGAGGCGTTGAAGACGACTCGAAGTTTAGTGGTGACTGCATCTTGTTGGACCACAATGGGTTGGGTGCAGCTTCGTCCGAAAATTCCTTTTGCGCCCCGCTCCGTGGCTCAGTAGTCTGCGGCGCTGGGTATGTCCCCGCAAATGTTTGGATGGGAGATTCATTGGGGAAAGGGTACATTTATGTGGGAGCTGAATTAGTTCAGGAGGCGCCACCCCTGCATTTCGAAATCACTTTCTGATGGGACTGGGTTGTGTTGTCTTCTGCCGCGAGTTGCAAGAGCCTCCCTTTTCTTTGCTTTTCTACCAAATTGGCTTTACTTGAAATTCACATTGGAGCATACCTCCCAGTTCATTTATTTCTCTAATTGGCTTTAACCTGTGATAGCTTTGCTGGTGCAGGTTTTTGTTCCCATTTTCATTTATTTTGCTTTCATTACACAAGGGAACAGGAATTTATTTTCATGGGCATGTAATATGTATTCGGCGTCCCGCGCGTTCCTTGAGCGGGTACTCGCTCCGCATGGCCCTCCTTAAAATAATCACGTATTTTCTTGCCATGCTGTGACAAGAAGTCCGGTCGGCTGCGGAAACGCCTGAACTGCATGCGCAGTCGCTGCTCCGCAAGCGCATAGTTGTCATGGTGGGCCTCCAGTTCTGGCTCTTGAATCAAGAGTGGGACTTCGTGGCGCCCCTCCTGCTTGCAGATTTTCCGTTCAAACTGCTTCGTGGCCTCGGCGTCTAGTCCAGGCCCTTCTGCCGTTTCCTTGAGGCCAATGGCTTCTAAGCGCCACAGATCTGACGGGTCCATCTCCTCCTCGGGGTTGCTTCCCGATGGGTCCGCGTGAGTGATGAACATTGCGCAGGAGGGTTCGGATGTTCGGATGCAGCATGGCTGCCGTTGTCAAGGTCGGCTCCCTGGAAAGTCCACCCGAAGATTGTTTCGGCTGCCGTGAGGTGAGGGGTAAGGCGTGATATTCTTCCCGACGACACCTTCCAGTACAAATCGGAGCCAATGAGGATGCTGACTCGATCCTCCATGTGGGTGTCCGTCAGCCGAATGTCTGCAGCAGTAAGGTTGCGCCCTGCCATCTTACTCAGGACTTCTGCGTTTACAGGTGGACTTGTCACCGCGCAAATTTCGGGGACCTCCAAAGCCTCGATGATGATGCGTCTCCCGCCGTGCTGACTCTTCAGAGTGATTGCGACGCGATTGCATCGCACGGATGACCTCGGACGGGAGTCTCCAAAGGTAACGAGCGACAAGTCCTAATACCCCGAACTGGGCAACGCAGTGTACGTGACAGGTCACGCCGAATAAACGTGCGCGGACTGCCGGAATCCAACAGTATGCGGACTATCAGCTTGTGGCTGGATCCAATCGCCCACCCCCTCCCGGTTTGCTGGTAGATACGCGGCGCGGTGCAGGCTCCGGACGATGCGGACGTGACGCTAGGAGTTGCCTGTCCGTCGTTCGGCGCGGTGACCTGACCACCTTCGGCCATTCGAATTCGTCCATTCGCAGCTGCCTGCGGCGGGTGTGCTATGTCGCATAGAACTGTGAGATGCCCTTTGGAGCAACGGACGCAAACCAACGACGTCGACAGCCTGCAGCACCGGGCAAAGTGACCCTTCCTGCCGCAACGGAAGCAGCGTCCCCCGGTTCGTAACTTGCGGCGCTTTTCTTGAGGCGACATCGGTACCGTGCACTCTGCTATACGGTGGTCTGCCGCACATAGAGGGCACTGCTGCTGTGATGGTTGACCGTCGTTCCGCCCTCGTCGGAGGCAGCGAAGCACCCGCTGGTAAGGCCGCAGCCGATGGAAGGCCCAAATCGGAAGTTGGGGTTTAGCGCGTTTCGTGAGGGCGCCGCTCTGTAACCCTGGAAAGGTCGAAGTGGCCTTCCTAGCGGACTTCTACCTGGATGCGCAGGAAGTCCAGTATTTCGTCCACTTGCTTTCCGACGAGCTGGCTCTCTCGCTCACTTGCCTCGCACTTCCGGACGAGCTGGCTGCTCCGTCCGCCGAGGATGCCTCCTTCGCCCTCTGCCGGTACAGGATCCCGATGTCGGGTGGCAGGGCCTTCATCAGTACACGATGGAGGACCACCGCGTACTCCGTCGCCGCCACTCCCAGACTCTTCAGAGCGTTTACACGGAAGGATATTTGGTCGTAGAGGTCTCGGAGTTTTCCGACCTCTGAAGAGCTCCGCACAGGGGCCAAGGCGAGCAAGCTGTCGATATGGTCCTCAACGAGCAGGTCGGTCCGGCCAAATCGGGCGGTGAGGGTGCCTATCGCCACGTCGTAGTTGGCCTCCGCAAGTCGGATCCCTTCGATTGCCGCCTTCGCCTTGCCCGTGAAGTACGATGTTAAATACTTGAATTTCTCGATGCGAGCCAAGGCGGGATTGCTGTGAATGGTTGAATCGAAATGGTCCCAAAACGCTTGCCAGCTCCGTCGGTCGCCAGAAAATATGGGGATGTGAAGCTTGGGCAGCGCGGCGAAGCACGTGCTGGCGATAACGGGTGAGACCACCGGCTGACGCAGGGTGGTGCTCGAGGCGTCGTCCGGGCGATCTCCCGTTCCCGAACCCAAAGCGACGGCGTGTGGGGTATCAGCGGGCCTTGTGGCAAACTCGACGCGCGCCCGAATGTGCACCACCTTAGCGTCGTAATCCCACGAGGCAACCAGATCCGCCTCGAAGTCCTCCTCGCTGAGGACCTCATGAATCTTCTGGTCGAGAGCCTTCATCTGCTCATACCTCATATTGACGAGGTTCAGAGGTCCTTGAAAAGCAACGGCCGGCGTGGCCGGATCCAGAAGCAGCGATTCAATGGTGGCAATCCCCTTGGTTATTGTTATTGCGGCCCGAACCGCCCTACGGTGGCGGCGGACCTTGTCCATAGCAGGAGACTCGCCCAAACCAGGCGACCCGGTGTCCTCGGCACGAGCAGCGGCGGCGGACAGCATTCGATGACGACGCCGTCGGAATGGCGCAGCCTCCCGGGAATCCCAGGCCTTGCGTCCTCGCTGTCTGCGCCGCGTCAAATCAGGTCTGCTCGTGGGTCGGCTCCCGGGTTTCGCGGAACCAGAATGTCGCGGATCGCGACGTAAGAAAGGAGCGCGACAGCCACTCGCCCGTTCGATGGGCTCGTCACGAACCAACTGCCCGAGCACGAGGCGCGAGCTATGCCCGTACCCGCGTGCCCGTGCAGCCCTGCCTCTTTTATTCATTATCCACAACACTTATCTTTGATTGAGACTTTAATTCCTACTTCCTTACTTGAGGCTTCCGGACGGAATATTGCCTGAACCGCTTGTTGAATGGGACTAGAGATAACGACTTAGCATGCAATATTTCGAATTCTCCAACCTACTATAACGGACAAACTCAATCAGTTTTGAGTTTACTATATCTTCTCGCGGTGTTTCAGTGTCTTTTTGGTTGACTGTTCGTGGCGGATCTAGTAGTGCCCACAACCCAATGGGTTTTGACATCGTGTGTGCCATTCGTTTACCTGATCGCCAGAGCAGATCTTTTGTTAACTATAAGAGGTTTGAAATCTCTCTGATGTAGTCCCTATACTCCCTGGTCACACAAGACGAAGCTGAATGTCCTACAGGTTGTTTCCGCCATTTCAAGTTCAGCACTGTAGTGATTATTTGAAGTCATGTGGAAGAAGTCAGTAACACTTTTCCCTGGTGGGACAAAAAATGTTCGCGCCAGTTTACACGTAGAAAGGCGCCCACAAAAAATCTTTGCCACAACCTATTCCTGCTGAACTGTTGCGACTACAAATATTTTTAAGGGGTATATATGCACGCAGTTTCCAATGGTAAACAGATTTACGACACAGATCAATGTTCGTGTCTCTCCAAGACTAACCATAAGCATGCGTTTTTCAATTTCTTTGATCGCGGAAAGTCTGTGGTGGTATCTTCAGGTGAGCTTTCAGAGTCCTTAGAGTCGAAGGCTGATGGGGTACAAATTCGTTATTTTATATGCTTCAGCGATGTCTTCTACTCCGTCAGACGTGGTAGAAGACTTCGTTGAAGTAATTCTGTCAGAGCTTGCGGACGTCATGAATAAACGGACTGCAGCTGCTGCTGGCTAAGGCAGCCGCACTACTCAATCGCTGAAACTATCATTTGATGATGCTCCAAATCATTTACTTACCATGATCAAATATTCAATAAAAGTGCTTTGATCCCCATTGTGTGGCGTAATGTCAAACACTTGCTGTATATGAAAATGCTGGTCAAAACCTGGTTACCGAAAACGTCAGGCCTACCGCATTGACTTCCAACGCGGTTAAACCATTCGGGCGAATCTTGCAGCAGCGCATTTTCCAATTGATGTCCAATTCTAGAATCTTAGCACAAGGTAAATTAATTTCGCCCAACTTTTATTTGGAACGCACATGTGGACATTGAAAGGTGGATTAAACTAGCCTGCAGCACAGCCAGTTTGCAGCTCTAGTGACCCTAGAATAGCAAAAGCTCTGCACAGCGTTGAATACCCTGTGTTGTCGTCCCGATTGCAAGTATTGAACTTCGTGAGGTACTACCCCTTTGATTTGCAATTTTTTGAGGGACAGGCAGTTCAGTTGGCTACAATTGAATATTACTGCCCCAAAGCAGCCAAAGCCTAGGGGTGTACCGGAAGTCGAATATTCTTGCCTCCTACTTGGACAGTATTTCGCGTCAATTATTGTTCAAAATTCTTCCTTACTGGTTATTCCGGTGTAAACACCCTGTTAACAATACCCTCAGGTTCCGACAGCGCCTAATTCCTCAGGTGCTTTCTTTAAAGTATCTTGGGATAATATACACCAGTGAGCTTGACTGGACCCCACATATAACCATCATACAGGACAATAGTGCACGTGCTGTTGGTATGTTGAGGCGTCTAATTCATTGAAAGAAAATGGTATGCGGAGAGAGACTCTCCTTATGATGTACAGATTCTACGTTCGCGCCATTTTAGCGTTTGGGTGTGTGTTATTGGCTGCGTCCGCAGCATATAGGCTACATGGTCTGGTTCCTTGAAAGCGGCCGGCCCTTCGCTGCTGCTTAGGGTTACGTAAGAATGCAGCTAATGAATTACTTGGAAGCGTACGTTCCTCCTCCGCCAAGCAGGTTTCGGATACTTACTTAGGAAACCTTTCTGAAAGGTGATGGCTTTAGGAAAAACTGGAAGCAGTTTATCTTTCTTGCTGAACAAGTTGCGCCTCTGGCTCAGGAATGCTCAGATTCTTATGTATGCTAAGCACCTTGGTGTGAGAGTTTTCTTCTGCATTGCGTATAGCGAAAGATCACGTTTTCAATTACTAGACAGGGAGTTCTCTTTCTATCACTTCCAGCAACATTTTCCCCAAAAATGTGAACTGGTACCAGCCTGAAAGCTCAATCGTCTCCTGCGAGATCATTTGGCCCCCCACAGCAAAATACTATAACATATACTGATGCCTTTCCACGCGAAAAAATCCGGTAGAGGTATATTGTCCCTTTCTCTTAACTTCCTTTTCGGTTCGTCTGTTTATTTTATCCCCATATTTTACTTAGAATTCCTGCAATGGTCCTAGCACTACGAAAGCTGAAAGCATCAATTATATCTCCAGTCATAGTTACCGCTTGTTTGTTTGTATGTCTAGCCATTTCTTCTCAAGACACTCGCGTTCTTTGGACGTTTCGGTCACTATACCCCTCGTCTCAGTAAAATTCCCCCTCCATACATGATGCAATACAATACATCATTGTATACACCATTATTAACTGCTGCTAGGTACCATAGGTTGTTGAAACTTCAACAACCGCTAGAATTAGTTTTATTGACAATAAGAGATTTTAATCATCTAAAATTATCATGGAAGTCTTAACAGTGCCCTTCGCGCCACTTACGTGTGCATATTACAGCCTTACCTGGTCGAATGCCATATTTGAACAGTTACTTACACAAGCTGATTGGAATGCAATCACTCATAGGCATCATCAAGATGTTTAAATAGGCCTCACCAGCTTCATTGAAAGGTATTTTTTCTTTTTAATTTACTTTGAAAACTATATTGTGCGTGTTTATGGACCGTATTTCGGAGCTTGGACTGTCGGATGTCGCCTTATCTGGATGTTTGGATGAAGGGACCCGTTCCTCACGCTCCCAAGCAGATATGAAGCATCCGATGTACATGTACGCGTCACATGACCGTTGAGTGCACTGCAGACCGGGCTCCCAGAATTGGCACCATTGTGGGAGCCCTTCGTTTGAGGCGTCAGCGCTGCGTGCGTTATTAGCACCACGAGTTGCGCAGGCCATGCGGCGGAGGTTAGAGCCACTGGTGGTCTGTGAGCGTCCATCTCCACTGCGTGCTCAGTTGTACTGGGGGCCGGAAAACCATAAACAGGAGGAGAGGCCTCTTCGGAGCTTGTTGCCACCGAAATTGCAACAGATGGTCACTGCGGTGTGATGGAGGGTTGTTTGGCTGCCTGAGGCAACCCATGATGTGGCGCTGGTGGGTGAAAGTCTGACTCGAGGTGCTAAACCCCTCCCGATACTAGACACCACTCCCCTGCTTGGCGAGCTGCGTCACGCCGCTCACAAAGGGATAGATGCAAATCTGTTCCGCTCCTCAGGGAAGGCGTTGTTTTCTGATTTCGAGTTTCAGGTTCTAGAGTAGGTCGTATGTGGTCCGCTGCAGTTAGGAGATGGGACGTTTTCAGAATTTCTTTTGTCGGTAGCGAGGTCCTGTGCGGCTGATTTCCCACAGGTTCTTTTGCCACGGCAAAGGTTGTACTGGCACCAAACGCTGGCACGTGAAGCAGGCCTGAGGTTTTGGTATGTACGACGAATGGAACATCCTATGAAGCTTGCGTATACTTGATCGGGGAGTGACAACCGTTTCAAGGTTTGTTTCATTCAAATGTTTCAAATGTTAGGATTATTTTCATTCCTGCGCATCGTGATGGGGCGCACGGCTCTGACGCGTATTTACTTTAAACCTTCGAGAATGTCGGCGTCTCTTTCACTAGGAAGATGTGTCTGAGAAGTCGCACCCTGGGAGCTGTTCAGGCATTAGCGGGGTGCGATCATCATGTACAGATTAAGGATGCGGGTTCGGGCAAGAAGGCTGCGGGCTTGTTGTTTGGTAATAATTTCGACAAGGGTTTCTCCCTTCCTGTGCTTTTGAGCTTCATGCTTTTCACCTAATGCATCTTGCAGAAATCTTGAGACCAGGAATACGAACCAGTGAAGGGAAAGCTTTTGCTGAGTGAGATAACTCGATTACAAGAAACCGTGAATTGCTGTTCATGGTTATTGAAAAGATGGCTTTGAAAAGAGGTGGAAATAAAACTTCGGTTTGACCCCATTTCGGAGGCCGATCAAGATTGGGTGGACGGGGCTGTTTAGACAATATCACACAACATTGTGTAAAAGCAGGAAAGGGGGGTACCTTACTCGCTCGGTTTAGCCTGATGCCGCAGACGTTCCGGAAATCCCTGCCTGGTACACAGACAGGGAGCCCCTCCGCTGCAGCTTGACCACGGCATCGATGGACACGATTGGTGTTTCAACCCTTCACATTAAAACTCATTACCACGGTTTGTAGAGAGTGAATGGGGGGCTCGGGTTCCGAGGTGTTGCCGAAACAATCATCACGAATACTAAACGGGGCCCATGCGGGGACGTTTTTTTGTTTTTCAAACCATTTTTTGAAAGGCAGAGAAACATGAACAGATAAATCTTTCAGCTAACGTTTGCTGTTTTACTCTAATATAGTGGGGACATTTACCAGTTTGCATAAAAAATGTGAGTTATTCAATTGTTTGTGACAATAATTTCGCACCCCATGTTTATGCACTTACCCGATTTTTCGGAAGTGGGAAGAGGTAAGCTCTTTCTGTCAACAAATTACAAACAGTTTACGGTTACCTATTAAGAATATTGATTGAAGAACCCCAACATTTCTCATTTTTCTTGAGAAAACGTTCCCAATGTTTTGGTGGGCAAATAAATAATAGAACAAATGTTCTACTCTACTACTCAAAAATAAAGCTTTTGGTGGAGAAACATTTTCGTTTTACAGTGGCGGTGTTGTCACCTGAAATTGCTTCAAGCAATTTTGGAAAACGCTAGTAAGCACGTTCTGCATGCTAGTAGCGCCATATTTGATTAAGAGCTCTGATTTACAAAATTTGTGTCCACTTTTCACAGTTCGCATAAAGTACGCGTATTGTCTTTTTGCTATATATGCGGTGTAGTATGCAAGTGTGAATTAGAAATATGTGCATAATTGCAATCATGGTTAAGGGGTTTATTGGTGCTCAGGAACACCGAAGAAGAAGTCAGAAGACAAGGGGTGATGCCGAGCCAGCTCAATCTGTTCTTTCTCATCTCCTTGTGATGATGATAGATGAGGTGTGCCAAAAGCATGGCAGTGATGATGATCCGCGATGGTGCACTGCAATGGCGCTGTCAGGGAGTGTATGGCGCTGTTAGGAAGTGTCCTGCAGTCTTCGCTACAATTCCCCCCCGGTGGAAGAAGACGCCATCCTATCGAATTACGGAGCAGACGAAACTAGAGGGTCGTGATATGGTTTCAAGCGCTGCACGTGGACAGTCTCACGCCTATGGCGGCGAAGGTCTGCAGAGAAGGCCATAGGCTCTCAACGATGTAGTTTACTGGTGACGTGCGCTCCAAGACGCGGTAGGGGCCATGATACTTGGCGAGAATCTTCGTAGACAATCCCGGGGTGGTCGAAGGAATCCAGAGCGAAACGAATGACCCTGGCGAATAAGTCGGTGCTATAGCTGTGTCGTCGTGGCGAGATTTTAATCGCCACTTGTCTTCAGTTGTGAAGGTTTTCGCGAGTTGTCGGCACTCTTCCGTTTGTTTGGTGGTTTCTGATGCTCGGGTACACTCCGAGACACCGGGACGATAAGGAAGCACAGTATGGAGAGTGCATGATGGTTCTCTTCCGTAGAATAGTTAGAAGGGGAGAAGCCAGTTGTATTCTGTATGGCCATATTGTATGCGTACGTCACATAGAGGAGCACAAGGTTACAGTCATCGTGGTCGGACGAGACGTACATAGACAGCATGTCTACAAGAGTTCGGTTAAAACGGTCAGTGAGTCTATTAGTCTTCGGGTTGTGCGGTGAAAAATACGGCCCTCAGTGAGGAGCTTCGCGACAACATCGGACAAGAAGACGCGTCCTCGGTCACTGAGGAGCTCTCGAGGCGCTCCGTGGCGCAATATGAAGCGACGTAGTAGAAAACAGGCAAGGTCTCCTGCTGTGGCGGTAGACAGTGCAGCGGTTTCAGCGTAGCGCGTGAGATGGTCGACCGCCACATTGACCCATCGATTCCCGGTGGCTGTGTAGGGAAAGGCCCATACAGGTAAACGCCTACACAGTCAAATGGTTTTGCTGGGCAAGGAAGGTGCTGCAGCGGACCAATAGAACGTGACAGCGATGAATTGCGGCGTTGGCAGGTCGCAGATGATCGGATATACTTGCGCACAGTTATACATCCCTCCCCAATAATAGCGCAGGTGGATACTCAGGTATGTTTTGAGCACCCCTGCTTAGCCACATGTGGGATCGGCATGAAGGGTGTCAGAAATCTCGATGCGCAGATGGCGAGGAATGACAAACAGCCACATCCATCCTTCGTTGTCGTAGTTATGGCGATACAGCAACTCGTCGCGAATCGTGAAGTGCGCCGGTTGCCTGCGCAGGGCTCGCGATCCGTGAGGGGGTGAAGCGCCAGAAAGCAAACAGGTGAGGGAAACAACCCAGTGGTCATTTCGCTGCTGTGTTCGCATGTCGGAGAAGGAAAGTGGTTGATTGTCAGCGTCGGCAGTACGGAGGCACGCGGAGTCGTGGAACACTGACATTGGAGAATGGGAGAGGGCATCCGCATTGGCGTGTTTGCGGCCGGATCGACATACAACCCTTATGTCGTACTCCTGGAGCCACAGAGCCCACCGTGCGAACCGCCCTGACGGCTCTTTCAGTGTGCATAGCCAACAAAGTGCGTGCTGGTCTTTGACCACGTCAAAAGGACGACCATACAAAGAGGCCCGAACTTGTCCAGCGCCCAAAGAATGGCCAAGCACTCCTTCTCCGTCACGGAATAGTTGGATTCGGCTCGGGTAAGGGTGCGGCTGGCATAGACAATGACGTATTTATCAAAGCCTGCCTTTCCCAGGGCCAGTACAGCGCCAAGGCCGACCACGCTGGCATCATGTGGACCTTCGGAGGTGCGCCAGGTCAAAATGTCGGAGAATAGGAGGTGACGTAAGAAGTCGCCGCAACGTCACGAATGCCTTTTCACATGCAGGGGTCCACGAAGAGAGATCTGTGGAAGCATTACTGCGGAGCTGCGTCAATTGTGCAACAACGGTTGCAAAGTTGCGGGCAAATACTCGAACGTAGGAGCAAAGGCCTAGCAAGCTTCGTAGTGACTTCATAGATGTCGGCTTGGGGAACTCAGCAACAGCCTTAAGCTTAGACGCGTCGGGGAGAACAGCGTCCTTTGAGACAACGTGACCCAGTATAGTTAATTGCCGCACAGCAAAGTGGCATTTCTTGAGGTTTAGTTGCAGCTTTGCGCTGGCAAGACAGGTCAGAACTTGCTCCAGGCGCCGTATATGGGTGTCGAAATGTGGAGAAAAAATTACGACGTCGTCCAAATAGCAGAGACATATATTCCATTTTATTCTGTACAAAACGTTGTCCATCATGCGCTCGAAAGTGGCAGGTGCATTGCAAAGGCCAAACGGCATGACTTTAAACTCATAGAGTCCGTCGGGTGTTATAAATTCCGTCTTTACGCGATCCGCCTCTGCCATAGGCACCTTGCAGTACCCCCAACGCAAATCGAGCGACGAGAAGTACACAGCTCCTTGTAGGCAGTCAAGTGCTCCGCCAATACGCCGTAGAGGGTAGAAGTCCTTCCTGGTGATCTTGTTGAGCGGTGATAGTGGACGCAGAAGCGTATATATTCATCCTTCTTCATCAATATAACGACTGGTGACGCCCAAGGACTGTTTGAGGGGTGAATAACGTCGCGTTTGAGCATTTCATCCACGTGGACATGATTAATGCGACGTTCTTTTGGTAAACACGATAGGGTCGTTGTCGTAGCGGTGGGTGCGAGCCAGAGTATATATTGTGTTTCACTTCTGATGTTCGGCTGAGCGAGGCTTTCACGCAGTCAAAAGACGATCTAAATTGCTGAAGTTCCTGCAGCTTAGCTCATTGAGTTGGGGCGAGGTCGTCAATGGCCTTAATAAATACGTCAGAGGAGGATGCGTCTTCTGCTGACACTCGGTTCAACTCTAGATTATCAAGGTGAGTTGGTCATCGGGCACGTCAACTACGGCATTCTAGTCGACAAGTTCACTCCTGCCGAGCGTTTCACCTTGCAGCAAAGATAACGAATGGGAGTACACATTTGTAACCAGCATGCGGCTAGCACCAGCGCGGGTCGATAAGAGGGCGGACGGCAGTGGAAGACGCCTGCGGTGGTTGAAGAGCACAGATGGCGTAAAGAGCAAAGTGGCGTCAGCATGAGAGACACAGCCCAGAAGCACGGAAACAGAGCACTGCGGCGGAATGGTAGTGTCCTCGCTGACGAGTTTAGCGGTGGTCCCATTGTCACTGTACGTTGCACCCTGTGATGGAAATTCAACCTCCGCAGGCGCACAGTCAATGACGGCATTGTGGCGAGCGAGGAAATCCCAGTCCAGAATAACGTCATGGGAACACGAAGGCAGCACGATAAGTTCGATTATGTACAAGAGGCATTGGATGGTGACACGAGCTGGGCACGCCGCCAAGGCTTGAATGTGTTGCGTGCTCGCAATCAGTCATGGGCACGTTACCGAAAAAAAGTAACAGTGTTATAGTTACAGTTATCTAACCCAAAAAAGTAACTCTGTTACAGCTACAGTGACGAATTTTCCAAAAGGAACTAGTTACAGTTACAGTTACTGCAAAAAAGTAACATCGTTACTTTTCCGTTACTGTATAAAACTAAATAGCTAACAAGATTTGGCTTATTTAATAAAAACCTACGAAGGCATGCAGGTAGTAAAAATTACACGTTGTAAAGCCTACACGGAACAACCTAAAATGATGCATACTCATGCCTAAACCAACAATCGTTGAGTACGCCTCATTTTAAATTCAGAGCATTTCAGTAACTCACGATGTCACCCGCGTAGACGTCCGTAGTCCGCACCGCACCCCTCCCTACTAAATAAAAAAATACTATCCGGCGCCCGGTTTCGATCCTTCGACACTGCGGGCGGTACGAAATTGACATGATGCTCTACCCACTGCGCCACAAAGCCGACACAGATTGGGACGCTACGAATGCGCCTTATAACGTTGACTCATTCAAAGTACTGCTGACGAGCGCTCTCACGTCAGCAGTTGCCACAAGTGCAACAACATTAACGTAACGCAAACTACTTAACGTCGTGCGCTCCCGGAAATGCTCTGCATTTGATCGTGCCCCTCGCGAGGGGGATGTTTCACTGCGTCTTCTCTCGGTCGCGGAACCCGTGGCGCCATCTGGCGGAGGCGCGGCACAACTCGTAGCACTTTCTTTGAAAAAGCGCCTCGAAAGCGCGGCAAATATGAAATAGGGATGATGCGCTTTCGAGGCAATCCGCCGACGCGGCTGCTTTGTGTACAGACTCGGCGGCGAGCGTCCCAGGATTCTGGTGCCGACCGAACCCCATTTGTAGGTCGATCCCGTTTTTTCATTTGTTACTTTACCCATGTAAGTTATCTCCTTGATCTGATTGCGTCGTGCATGTGCTTTTTTCTTTATTACGGAAGTTTTCCATCCATCATAAGGAATTTTATTTTCTTGTTGCTGCACTCTAGCTGTAAGACATTTATTTGCAAACATCATTGTAGCATAGAATTAGTTGTTTTTCAAAGTTGGAATCAGAGAGCTTCTCTCTCTTGAGAGCGAATACGCCACGTCCTCTGCTAAAAAGACGTTCTTCGGGTGCGCTGTATGGAATCCCCGTATTCCGCTGTATGAAGATCTTCTTTATCTTGGGGAACATTGACAGCTCGCTCAGACTTGTTCCTGGATTGTTTACCCACTGTTGCACCTCGATGGATGAGGGAGAGGCTTGCGGCAGCTGGAAGAATTCGTCGTCTTAGTCGCTTCCATCAGCAGCTGCTGGATTTTCACTGGTCTCAGCACTCTTGCTCGAGAAGGTGAAATGTTGCCGCTCTCCGCTCTTCTACCATCCAGTAGAGCTTGAACTGGTATCCTCGAGGACTTGAGAAAACCTGTGTTGACAGAGGTTGCAGGAACAATGTATGGTACTGATGTGGAGATTTAACTTCGAGGTACAAGTTATATAAAAACGAACAATGTTTGGTACGCACGCATGTGCGTCCCTGCGGGATCATGCGATGAGATAAAACAAGATTTCGCTCACCGCTTCGTGACTTCCTCGTGAAGGGCGCTAGCAAGGGGTTTGCAGTAATTTAGCGGCGGGAGGGACCGCTGGTAGCGCAGCAGGGAGTGAAGCGTTGGTGGTAGGACGCCCATGTACATGTATTGTTGTACTTGCAATATGTACAGAGCCTTTGCAACACCGTACATCGCCTGGAAAAATAAAGAAATACAATAAACGCACTCCCTAATCACAACGAAATAATCGAAATATACCATGCAGTATTCGTCAATGAAGCGGTATTGCTCTTGCTGAAATCGTGGCAACAAAAGCGCGTCGAATGTTGCGTCCACCCTCCCCTTCAGGACTTCATCGATGAATTTCACAGCGTTGAAGAGAGAATTCCATCGTATTGCGGTTGGAACTGAGAGCTGTCTTCCCAAGGTAGTCTTTATGGCTTCGGCTGCCTGCACTGACTGAGCTTGTTTTCTCCGAACAATCTTGTTCTTCCGAAAACCGTCCTCGCCATTTCGCCGAACTTCGCGTTGTTGCAGGCATTTTCGGCATCGACCGAAGCGACGAGGTTCAAATTATGTGCTGCACACCTCCTGTGCCGTGGCAGGTGGATCTCGTGAGATGAGGTATTCGAACCATTGTCTAGCACCTCCGTGATGCTATTTGCGACAACGTCTTCGCCATGTTCCCCTGTTTCTCCAAAGATCCTGCGTCATGAAAAGTGGAAATTACGAACAAAAACTTAGCACGAAAGCAAGAGCATGTGGTTAAACTTTTTATGCAGCATGAATGCCATCTGGTGGGCTAGATCAATAAAGCATATAAAATAAAAGCGCAAACCACTAGGAAACAAAAATCGATAGTGACAGAGCTAGCGCCTAATAATGACATTTTACGGAAGCCGTTGGTGACAGACCAGGAGGGAGTGAACGTTAATATTGATTTAGAAAATCCTGCACCCTTCCGTCTAACGACTACGATGGTTGAACGCAAAGCTTTCTGGGGCGGATTCTTTGGTGGTCGTATGAGTTTTCCAAACCGCTAAAACCATTTCGAAAAAGAGAAATTGGATAGGCGCCGGCTTCGTAATGCGTTGGACCCATGTTCGATTCTTGAGCCTGGGAGCATTTGTTTCCTTTCATTTCACCAGGCGATTTCACAATACAGACGGTATCAGTGCGAACGCTAAAGCTGCGCTTTAAAAGAAACGTACGACTACCCTGGCAGACACATCTGTGGTGCGCTTTTAACAGAAACAAATTTATAATATAACACAATAATAGGCTTTGAAATGGAAAATATTCTAACAAACACAACTCCGAGTATTAAAAAGATGCTGGCCGACACAATCCATGAAGTTTGCGTGTTGTACATGCCTGCATGGCGCATCGCCTCATCTAATCTCGGGAATTTGTCTAAAAAAACAAAGAAATACCTCTAGAACCCTTCTGTGTTTTACTTTGGCTTTCGGCGCGCGTAAAAGATACCCAGGTGGTCAAAATAATTCGGAGCCCTCCACTAAGGCGCGCCTCATTGCCTGCGTTGCGTCGGCGCGTAAATCCTTACAGTCAATCAATCAACTTTTCGACTCTACAAAATATTAGAAAATTAATTTAGGCTTCGTCGCAATCGTGCAGTGACAAAATAAATATAAGTATTGAAAAATTCAGTGCGACACAAAGTTTCGCGTGATACTTTCTACAGTCAGCGAGGTTCGCAAGTGATGCATGAGAGACTCAATGGTTTTTTGTGATCATAAAGAAGCATTCCTGAAGTCACGTTTAACGTTTATACTGCAGATAAATTTAGTTCCTTTTGAGAAGAACCGAAATATTAAAATTTTCGAGCTTCAGTGTAGACAATTAGATTAAAACAGGAGCATCCCTGTAACTTACCTAAAGGCTTTCACAAAGTTTGAACCGTTGTCCGTGGTGACGACGCATGTCTTGTGTAGGATCGTGTACTCCACAACTACTGCGTGCAGCGCTGTCGCAATGACGTAGTAGGTGTGGTGACCTGGGAGCCGTTGGCACACGAGCACTGCGGATCTTCTTTCCAAAGACTGTTCATCTATGAAGTGAACCGTCACACCCAGAAAGCTTCTATGGGAAATGAGCAAGAAACGGATAATAAGTAATATTATTAGAAACAACGTAAATATGGTCAATTAGAAGTAAGGGATGTCCAAAAGCTCACAACTGTCGCGCAAATTGCGCGGATTACAATATCCCAACCGCATTGCCTTGAGGTGTTATTTAGCAATTTTAAAAGTCATTGCTAAATAACTTTGAATCCACTTTGGTTAGATTGGAAGCTAAACAATGCTATGTTAGCTTACGTTTTAGTTAATAAACAACGTTTTTTTTTATTTATTTGCATACCTACTTCGCCCGTTGGGCATTATAGTAGGGGGGACAAATAATCGATATAAGATACAACATTGCACACTCTTTGAAAGGTTGAAGAAAGAGAAAAAAAACAATTGTAAGAAAACATACAAGGTTTGCGTTAGTAAGCCACACACTGCAGACCGTGAGTACAATGCTAATCACACATGTGGTATATTCTGAGGGAGCACATGAGACACCACTAAAAACAAATATCGGCCAGGTAACAAGATACATTCATTTACACAGCATGCTGGCTAACATTGCAAAGCAAAAATATCGGCCAGGTAACAAGATACATTCATTTAAACAGCACGCTGGCTAACATTGCAAAGGATAAATATCAAAGAAAGTTTCAAATGGCGAGTACATTTTTATCCATAAATATATTCTTGAAGGACAGTGGGGAACGTCACATCAGAAGCAACTTCGATTAGTTCAGGAGGCAGCAGGTTCCAATCGCGTATTGTACGGGGAAAAAAGGAGTTTTGGTATGTGGTTGTGCGCGCGCACATTTCTTTTATCTTGAGTAAGTGGTCGCGGCGCCCGGATATGTATGTTGGTGATTGTAGATAAGTCTCTTTGTTTAGTGGTGTGCGATTGAAGACGGCATCTCGAAGGAAAGAGAGGCGGGAAACAACACGGCGCAGTGAAAGATCTTCCAAACATATGTGCCGTTTTATTTATGTGACGCTGCTTTGGAATGAGTAAATGCCGGTTATGGATCGGGCTGGGCGTTTCTGTATCCTTTCTAAGCTGTTGACAAGAATTTGTGTGTGCGGGTCCCACACAACGGACGCGTATTCCAGAATCGGGCGAACGTTGCTTAGGTAAAGTGTTCTCTTGACATCTATTTTCGCGTGCTTAAAGTTCCGTTTAATGAAATTTATTACTCGTCCTGCTTTTAAAGTGATGCTTTGAACGTGACGATTCCATGTCAGATCGGCCGAAAACGTGACACCTAGGTATTTTGCTTCGCTTGTTTCTGATAATGGGGAGCCGTTCAAGCAGTACTGTGTAACGATTGGTTGACGCTTGTGCGTGAAGCAAATATGCTTGCATTTTGAGATGTTCAGGGACATAAGCCACCTGTCACACCATGAAGAAATTTTATTTAGGTCTGTCTGTAATGCTACTCGGTCAGAGTCGTTATTAATTTCTCTGTAAAGGACACAATCGTCTGCGTACAGCCGGATTTTCGAAGTTATTCCTGTGCCAATGTCATTTATATATATAAGAAATAAAAGTGGACCTACGACGGAACCCTGCGGAACGCCAGAAGATACGCATGCATATTCTGATTCTTCGCCATTAATTACCACTATTTGTAAACGACCTGTCATGTAGTTTTTGAGCCAAAAAAGGATGTTATCTGGTAAACCAAGAAGTGAAAGCTTATGGAGTAAGCGAACATGGGACACTTTGTCAAACGCTTTCTGGAAATCGAACAGTATGCAGTCTGTTTGTAAACCTTTATCAAATGATGTAAATATGTCATGGGTAAATTCCACTAACTGAGTTACGCATGAATGACCAGCTCTAAACCCGTGTTGGTAAGGAACGAAGAAACTGTTGTTTTGAAGGTGGGTAAAGATGTTAGTGTAAATTATGTGCTCCAGGGTTTTGCAGCACGCAGATGTTAAAGATATGGGTCTATAGTTCATGACACTGTTTCGGGGCCCACTTTTATGAATCGGAACAATGTCGCCCATCTTCCAGTCTTCAGGTAATTCTGAGGTTTCAAGAGATTTGTGATACAGTACTTCTAAATACTTTGAGATGGCATGTGCGCAGGATTTCAAAACAAGATTGGGTATCCTATCTGGACCTGGTGCCGAGTGTGGTTTTATTTTTGGAGAAGGTTGACTATTACAGAGTAGTAAATAGCAATATCCGGCATATCATCAAGTGCGTTGCTCAAGAAGACTGGAAGATGTTGAGGTACTAGCGTGGAATACACTGAGACAAAGTAATCATTAAAACAGCTTGATTTATCTCTATCATTGGTAACAGCTGCACTATTGTGGATTAACGGAGGGATACCAACATCATCTTTGCTGTTAGATTTCACCAGTTTCCAGAGTTCCTTTGGAATTTCTTTAATTCTAGAACCAAGAGAGTCAAAATACCGCTTTTTTCCTTCTGTGATATTGACCTTGATTTCGGAACCAAGCTGTTGAAGCTTAGAAAGTTGCAGTGGATCGGGATTTTTTGTATACCGTTTGAATATACGATTCCTCTTATTAAGTAAAACCTTTAATGGTTGATCAAACCAAGGTTTCTTTTTTCGGTGTTTCGCAGAAAGAAGCTTAGAGGGGATATGCAAGTCAATGAGCTTTAAAAGTTGCCCTTTAAACAGCAGCCATAACTCAGAGACAGATACAGTGCTGCTTTGTTCTGAGAAACTATCGAAGCTTGACTCAAGCGCTTCAGAAATACGAGAGTAATTTCCACTATCAAAGAAATAAACTTTCCTGGGTTTCGGAGGCGGTATGTACGGTTTGGAAGCAACGAGACGGGCAACCACTGCATCATGGTCGCTTATTCCGGGAACTATGGAAACAGATTGAAGCAACGAAGGAGAGTTTGATATCAGAAGATCTAAGGTGGAAGCGGCATTGCTATGACGCCGTGTTGGTTCCTCCACGAATTGATAAAGACCATGTGTTGCAAAAAATCGTAAAAAGCCGACGACAGGGATGAGCGCGAAGGAAGTACGTGAAGTTTGTTAATCCACTGCGCATCCGGCATATTAAAGTCACCACCGATGAGAAAGTAATCAGCTGAAACCGTAAGTAATATTTGAGCGAGGGTATTAAAGGTATGGCTGCTGTTGTCATTAGGCGGATGGTAAAATGCTCCAACTGTAAGCTGTTTGTTTTGTTCGAGAACAACTTTACACCAAACAGATTCACAGCTGTTAGCCTCAAAGTTAACTACGAAACTTGCCAAGCTGTGCTTGACTAGAACAAAAACGCCCCCACCGTGCGTATTCCGGTCTTTGCGATAGGCCACATATTCCGCAGGAAATACTTCAGAGCTGGAAATCGATTCATCCAACCAAGATTCAGACCCGATAACAATGTCAGGCCCAAAAGATGATACGAGCCCTGTTAACTCGTTGGTTTTGTTCTTAACGCTTCGGCAATTGATAAGCATAATGTTTAGAAGTGAAGGACCGCATGGCTCATGCTAATAAGGCTGTATCGAGGAACGCTGACGGTATCGCTAACTGCGGTACCAGGGATTGCTCGACTCCGTTTCAAGTTCACTTTTTTTGCAGCACGACAACATCCGTTTCAGCGTCGTAAAGGATGTCTCGTCCGTCCATACGATGCTTAGCATGCCTTAATTTATAGGAGGAAGAGCGAGCCTCTGCAAATTCGGTAAGTTTCCTGCGGGCTAAGCGCACTGAACGAGAGAAGTCTTCCCTGATGGAAATGTCACTGGACTTCAGCTTCGGACCCGCCCCCAACACCGCATCTTTATCTTTGAATCTAACAAAGCGAACTATTATGGGGCGGTTTTTATCTTCACTGTAAGAGCCCAGTCTATGCGCTCGATCAATATTCAGTGGGTCAAGCGATACACCTAGCTTAGTAGAGCAGAACGCAACAAGGGTTTCTTCGGCTTGTTTCCAGGTTTCGGACGGCTTATCCTCAAAACCAAAAAAGATAAGGTTGTTCCTTCGTAGCCTATTTTCGGAATCATCCGTGGAAGCTTTCAAAGCAGCTATTTCTGCAGACGGGGCTTTGGAATCGGCCGAAGAGTTACTGGACTGCGAGCGAGCCTATTCTAGAAGGTTGACACGTTCTATCAAGCTCTTTACTTTTTCGTCAGTGGCGAATTGTCTAGTTCGTATGTCCGCTAAATCCGACAAAATTCTTTCTTGACCTGACGCGAGCCTGGTAAGCATCTGCATGACAGCAGAGATATCTCCGGCGTCGATCGGCGTACTAGATTCCTGAATGCTATCAGGGCCTGGGTTCGACTCCACGTCGCCTGATAGGGCTAGCAGCAATTGTGACAATGACACATGGCACACCGCGGACGTACAACGGTTAACAAATCAAAATAGCCAGTCTCTGGTGTCACTGCGGCCCAACCAGTTAAAGTCGTGGGGGCACGACACCGCCACAAGAAAACGATTGCCGCTCCTAAATTCTTTAGAAAGTTTGCAGTAACCAACCTGGAATGTCAGGAGCGGCGTCAACATACTGCGGATTGCAGCGTCGTGCCCCGGAGTTTTGGCGGCTTTCCGGAGTTTAAGTAGGCTCGTGGAATCCGCCGACGTCACGGAGCTCGGAAGCCAAGCGGGGCTGTTCAGCGGAGGCAGGTGCACGGGTGGAGGAGGCGAGGTGCTGCGTTTCCGAGCGTCGGCAAGCAACCGCACGGAAGGGAGGCGCTCGGCAGGGGCGAGCACGAACGGCGCAGGTTGGAGTGCGGGAATGCCCGCGGGCAGCCCTCACGCCAGGACCTGGAATGTCAGGAGCGGCGTCAACATACTGCGGATTGCGGCGTCGTGTCAGGCAAGATAGGCGGCGAGTCTTCATTTATTCACATTCCTATTCTTTTGTACGTCTTTTTCGAAGAAACGTAAAAGTGACATGCAACACATGACACATTTTATGCTTACTCGCCTTTTTACCGTTAAAACAACAATTATTGCGTTTTGTTAATCATTCTTACATATATTGCTGAAGTAGACAACAAAATATACTATAAACGACTTAATTTTTTCAGGCTCTACGTTTCCAAAATTCCGTGAAGAGATACAGTTCCACCAATATTTCGCGGGCCTCACCTGTTTGAGGCTGTCCAGCAGTCAGCTGTGCAGGAGGCCGTTGATGCTTTCTTCAATGTAGCCACGCGGGACGCTTTGTGCTCTTTGTAGAGGATGTCCATCTGATTGACCAGCGACTTCCTGTTCATCACCGCTGCCGATGCTTGCAGTGCGTTGATCAAACACCGGAACTGTTCATTTTCAACGACCGAAAAACAGTGCATATCAGCGACCACGAAGTTCACTATTAGCTTGTCTATGCGACTTTGTGACAGAGCCTTAGGTCGACTCGCTGCTGCAAGACAGGGCTCCAGTGTCTGCGTCGAGCTTCCACCCGCGTGCCTCTTCTTCTCCCCAGCGGTAGGACCATGCTCGGCTTTCGTCTTCTTTGAGTCGAATTCCTTCAGGGCAGTCGGGTGTTTTTTTCTGCGCGCAACGAAAGTTTAAATTAGGTACACTCATTTCCACTGGATCTGCTTGGTTCAATATATCCAATGAAATAGACATGCGAAACCCGAATCTCCAAACCCGAATCCCTATAAAGATGAAACTTACCTCTAGATGCTTCCGCAGATTTCACGATGACGTCTTGCTCGTAGAGTACTCTTTTTTGCAAATGCAGCACAACACCGTAATGTTGGCGGCTGTCGTCTTCAACACCGAAAAATATTCGCGGTAGGAAGGCCAAGGCAACGGTTGCACTTGTTCTGTGTCAACAGACATGGCTGCCAAATGTCTACATGTTTTATTGCACTGGACCTATTCTCTAACGGAGGTCCCCCCGACAGTTTTCTAACTTCGGGACCTCCTCTGTACTGTAACATTTTGTTCATGTAAATGTATACATTCCTGAAATAAAGTTTGATTGATTGACTGAAAAAAAAAACCAGGAATATTACGGCCGCCGAACTTATACTATACCGAGCTGGAGGACAACACCGACAAAACAATCTGACAATGTCAACCTAATTTGTTTTCTCCTACAATGCCGTCACTTGACCGCCCCCCGTATCTGTCAATGCCAACCTAATTTAGTTTCGCCTACAATGCCGTCACTTGACCGCCCCCCGTAGGGAGAGATAATGGGAAAAATGGGGCGAAGGTGGCGCATCGATGGAAGACACTTGCAGGAAAGGGGAAACGGACGCGGGACCGGGAGTACATGGGTTGTCGAGGTGTTTTTGTGAAAGATACTGAAAAAAAGCGCTTCGTTAGATTTTTATTTCGTACTTGTGGTCGGAGACGGCGACGAATTTGAGCCATCGCCGAAGCGAAGTTTGTCCGTGGGCCCTAAGAGTCGGTCTCCCGCCCCAACCCCCAGCTGCCCCAATCCCCGGAATGAGACAAGATATTTCCCAAGGGAATAGAAACAGAAATGAACGCTTTACTGTGTTCCCCCTCCTTCCCCTTCCGCCTGTCCTCACAAAGGTGGATTTTTCCGTTTCGACCAAGAAACACTGTTCTCACAATCCCACCCTTCCACAGCAATCACGTCGTCGATCCCAGGAACCTCTCCCTTCGTTTGCTTTGAGGCGTAGGCCGTGAAAAAGCTCGCCCAAATATTCATTGCACCAAACATTCAGAAGCAGATGTTGCTTCTGTTTTTGTAGCGGCCACAGCCCTCGAAACGAAGTCGCGAGGCTTTCCAAAAACATTTCTTCGTGCAGTGGCAGTGTGGTCAGACGTCTGCCTGCCAAGATGCTGGCTAGTGTGAGGGCATTTGGGGGCCACCATCGTCGGGGTTGTCGTATGTGTGGAGGGGGCGTGAAATTTATTACTTCTTCGACTTCATTCGAGCACTGCTGACAGCTCGATTTAGCCTCTAGAGTCTGGGGCCCCAAATGCGTGCTCCCAAATACGGCCAGGGGTCTCTAAAGTGCAAAATGGTCGCAAGAAACTGCGACTTGAGTGCGCACAGGGCTGGACGAGCGCGAGGCAGCCGAGAGACTCCCCGCGGCGTTTTACGACCATGCAAACGGGGCTGCACGTGGCGAATGACAAAGCGACGCCCTGACCGGAGTTTTCCAGGCTTCCGCGAAAGTGCAAAGGTTTCAGTGCGTTGTGCGGCGTTCGTGGGTGTTTGTTTTGCTGTTCGCCTTTGTGTTAAACACAAACACTTTTTCTGCGCTTCACATGTGGCCAAAATGGTGCAGCCGCGCGTCGGACTATAGGTTCTGGCGCGTCAACATGCATCCAAGTGTGCTTAGCCGCATGTTGCAGCGTTATTTATGGCCTGGGTGAGAGCGATGTCGCGCTACTGAGGAAAATACTGGAGCTTAGATGTCGTTAGTAGACCGCGTAGGACACCACGCACGCGTGCACGCCTAACCTTTTCTAGTCCAGATGTTTTTCATTCGACGAAGTGAGTGAGCTGGCATAGATGAAGTAGGCGAAGGTTTGGCGGAAGAAAGGCCCAAAAAGTGAAACGCAGAAACCATACATCGGTCGTTAATGAGTGTTGCTGTTAGATATTTTTTATAGAAATAAAGTAACTGTAACGGTATTTTTCGCTACAGTTACTCCACGAAAAAGTAGCAGTGTTAATGTTACAAGTTCCTCTTTCTAAAAGTAACTATTTACAGTTAGTAGTTACTGAAAAAAGTAACTAGTTACCGGTAACGCTTTACAAGTAACTAGTTACTGCCCAAGACTGCTCGCAATACACAGTGAGAAGCCACCCAACGGCGTCATCACGTTTCGGAGCATCCGACGAAAATCTTCACTAATCACTGACACAGCAGCGCCTGTATCTACTAACGCCGGTGTAGGTCTCCCTTCGACTCTTACGTCAATAACGTTCAGGGGAGAAAAACGAGGCCTTGAACAGTCCGATCGTAAAGCAGGTATTGCCTGGGGAACTGCGGTTGCTAATTTTCCTCTTCGGAAGTGGGTTGCCGTCGACGCATCGGAGAAATGGAGCGGCGACGCGGAGACGACGAGCGACGATTCCGAGAAGCGTGTGGTCAGCAGGTGAGGAATTGAAGGGATATTCATCGGAGACGTCGTTTGGGACAGGCGGCTGGTTGGACAAACCATAGGTCGTCGGTCGGCGAACAGCAGTGGCTGGCGGTGTGCGGCGGCAATATTTCGCGACATGTCCGGCATAACGGCAAAGGAAAGAAATTGGGCTGTTGTGCCACGTTCGCCTCGCATTGTTAAACGGGGGAGGAGGCCGAACTGGAGGAAATGGGGTCATCGGTGGTACCAAGTGCTGATAAGATGGTGCGGCCGGACGTGGAAGGAGTCCCATGGTGTCAGCACACGTCATATTTGGCGCTGGGGGTGACCGGGTGACAGTTTCGGCATACGTCATCAGCGCGGTTATCGCAGTTATGTGATGAGGATCCACAACGGCAGTACGTGGAAGGGCTTCAGTACTTTCTCCTCAATCACCCTTCTGAGTGTCGGCACAACAGGGGACAGAGTCTCGGTCACGCAAGGCAGCAGAGAAAGCTGATGAGCGACTTCCTCACGGACAAGTTTCTTTATGCGGGACAATAAGAAAGGGCTTTCGGGGTCACCAATCAAGCTTGCTATAATGTCGTCAGGAGCTGAAGGCCGCCGCGCGAGGCTTCGCTGCCTCGAAGCTCGTCGAAACTCTGGCGGAGCTTTATTACGTCAGCAATTGAACGTGGGCCCCTCGCTAAGAGCATCTGAAAGGCATTGTCGTCTATACCTTTCATGACGTGTTTGATTTTATCAGCTTCGGCCATGGATATGTCGACAGGCCTGAAGGTACAGAACGTCCTCGATGAACCTTGTAAAAGTTTCACCAGTTTTCTGCGCACGGGTACACAAACCTTGCTCTGCTTTTAGTTTGCGCATGGCGGGACCGCCAAAAGCTCAAAAGAAGCGCGTCTTGGACTCGGACCAGGTGTCTATGCCCGCTACGTTGTAATTAAACGACGTCTCGGCGTGTAAAGTTAAATAAAAGAATAACGTTGCCGAATTTCATCACATCATCCCACATGTGTTACATGCTCACGCGTTCCTACGCCTACAACCAGTCCTCGACATCCTGGTCTTCCGCGCTGCTGAACTTGGCAGGATCCCGTTGCCGGGTCGCACCAAACAGATTATGGTTGGGGCACAAGGAACCACGGGCGCGTTAGGCAGGGCCGTAGGGTTGGTCCGATTGCGAAGTTCCAGGGTCGGTACGGCGACTCCGTACTCTCCACCAAATCGTTAAGGTGTTTATTGGTGCTCAGGAACACCTAGGAAGCAGTCAGAAGACAAGGGGTGATGCCGAGCGAACTGAACCTCTTCTTTCTCAGCTCCTTCCGATGATGATATCTGCGGTGTGCCAAAATCATGGCAGTGATGATAATCCGCGATGGTGCACGGTAATGGCGCTGTCAGGGAATGTCCTTTAGTCTTCGCTGCAGCATTATATATTTGCTTGCAAAACTTTTTAGAGTTGCTTTATCATGCAGATTTACCCCGCTAACCTACTTTTTTCACAATCTGATATAAAAATTGACAAAACGTCTTGAAATTTAAATTTTTCCGCATCACACCTGACAATCTACATTTTGAAGACTGCCTGATCAGAAACCATAATAAGAACATGCTGTGCCACAAGATATCCTTTTAGGCTCTTTCTCGACAGGTTTGCCTCAATTCGTATAATCTTGAAAAATACAATAAATGGAAAGCCTTTTTTATGTGTGCAGAAAATGTTCATAAATTTCGACGAGTTCTGGTGCTCAAAAACGGTTCTCTTACAAAAAACGCTGTTTAATGTAGTGCATCGGGAGGCACAAACCAATCAATGATATAACTGCCTCCTTTATATGCTCCCAAGCTATAGGCGGCCGCGCCTACTTCTTCCAGACTGGTGAAACGTGTGCGATTGCAGCGTCAGAATGGCGGTGGATACCAAACGAGTGTCACCCTTTGTGGCCTTCTTGGTTGCCGGTAATCAACCGGTGCTATCTGTATTAATCTTGCGCACTCTTTTAACAACTTAGTGATACCCCTCGAGTCCGACGTTCGAGGCACTATTCTACCGCAAGCGAGTGATTCAGTTGGATCAAAATCGAGGATGCTCTCCACTCTAAGCACATGTAGAGAACGTTCTTACAGTGGCGCTTTTGTTTGCTCGAATGTTCCTTAATCTAACTAACGTTCTCATGCCTGGTTGAAATGTGATATCCTTCTGTAGTGGTTCCTAATTGCAGAAAAGTGTTGCTTGAATCGTTTTTTTTTTCATCATCTCGCGCATCTGTTGTGATTTAGACGAAGTGGTCATCTGTGTTGACATTTATTCACTTGCACAAAATAACCTAAAGGTTCAACAATTGAAACCGAGGTACATTAAACTGCACGCAAATAAAATGGCTATTACCAATCACACATCTGTACCTAAAACTACACAAACCACCTACGAGCCAGACGGCTGACATTATTGAGCTATGGGCTTCTTTGTAAAGCTTGTAAACTTTTTTTGACAGTTGGAAGGAGCGCCTATATGCTACACTTGCTATAGTTGAGCAAATCAAATCTAGAAGAGGATGTCTTCCAACACGTCTTGATAATGTTCGCCGCGAGGGCAAGAACTAGACCTGCTGGTGCTTCAGACCTGGTCTCTCAGAAAATTTTGTGTTACAGTGGCTGTATTATTATAGAAAGCCTCAAAATATCTTCAAGTGCTTTCCCTAAACAGCCAGTGAACGGGTATTTCAAATACATTTTCCTAATAATATATCCCGGTTTTTGGGGAGTAATTTTTGCATCCGGAACTGTATGACCATATTGAACTTGCTCGACCGCCCGCAGACAACTTGAGGAAATGGATGTATACCTGATATAAACGTTCAAATCCGAGGGAAGCCAAACCTGTGGTTTGATTTGCCGAGAGAAATTGTGCATTAGGACCATGTGGAGGTAAATACAAATATTTCTGTCATGCTTCCAAGAAAAGAATAAACAAGAAAATTATTAACAGTTTTCTCTACTCGGAAACACTTCGTGCACATGCCGCGATGGGCTGCGTGCGGGACCGATGTAACCGCATCAATGATAGCTTGGAGCGGCAGCTACTGCATTTTCCGGGCCTTCACAATGGGACATACCACGAAACATCGGCGTCACGTGAAAAAAGTTGATGTAGTGGGGTGAGACATTGTGTTGTAATTTTTGATTCTCCGTGAAATTGAAATCCGGGCGAAAATGTTTTCTGCGTTGCTAAGCCTACACATACTTCGGTGTCAACCGGCCGGGACGGCTTAAGAACAATTCTGCACCACCAGCAGCAGAATCTGCCCGTTCACTCTAGGTGCTCGTTAGCGGCCGAAGGCCATGTCGCAAAAATTTCGTTCGTGAGTTCCCAAGTATACTTCTCTCATCAGTTCCATTTCGATATGCCGTTGGCTGGCTGTACGAGCTGCTGGCCATGCTGGTAGTATTTACCTAGAGATGTGGTGCTGTCACCTGGAACGAGCAAGTGGTTGTAGTTATTTGCTTGCACGGAATATAGGGTGTGTTGATGACGTTCAACGTAAAGCTTTACAACCTTCGTGCAGCCGTTTCGCCGCAGAAGCGCAAGTTCCCCTTTTGACCACAGACACAAACCCTTTGAGACGCTCCTTGAACTATATCGCGTGATTCTCTCGGCCCGCTTTTGGCGCTGCACACAAGGCCCCATTTTCAGTCGTTCTGATCAACTAGCAAGCAGCTGCCGCGGCAGTTACAGGCGCACCATTGATGGTTAGCTGGACAACCCCGCCACACCCAACGCAAGCGCCGCTCGGTCATCTCGCATTAAAGAACGCGCCAACTGAATACAGTACCGACGCAGCAGGTATCGCCCACTCACTAACCAAAATACTTCCCGTGGAAAAGGCCAACGCAGGAGTGGAGTGCCAAATTGGTACCGCCCCCCCCCCCCAACAAGGACAAAAACTCCAAAATACACCAAATACTGACGACTACAGCCAAATTGGCGAGTAAGGAAAACCTGCGAATTGTATTAGGGTGTTCCAATGCCGCACATCCCCAATTGGTATACTCCAAAAAATGCAGTTAGGAAAGGAAGGCGTGTGAAGCCGCCAGTCAACTCATTGTGACTCTGCATACGATCCAAAATACTCAAGTAGATTAGGAACAATAATAACCAGAAATACGTGCACGGATGTTACCTGAACTAAAAACGAAAGTCAAGCCCGCTGGGAAAACACGGCGGAAAACCTGGGTAGCGACCTTAAAAACACTAATCGCTAAGATTGAGAAAAAAACACCTAAACAGAAGATCGAAAATAACAAAATCGCTGACTGTCGCGCTGTCCGTAATGATAGGTCTACCAATAGTCAACGCAATCGAGACATACAAAAGAGGGCAATGCAACTAATCTCGGATGTACTCATGCACACGAGAGAGATTGCCGGAGCGGAAGACATACCAGCAGTTGGCAAACGACTACTACATCTGTGAGATACACTTAGGAGCGTAAAGAAGAATTGGAAAAGGCACAGAACAAGAGGAAGCTCCAAATTAAAATACCAAAGATAACAGCGGAAGCAAATGAATCAGCGAGAGCACTAAACCACCGATACTTGGTAAATATGTGTAACAACCTAGAAGGTACGCAGCACTTCTTTGTGACCTGGGAAGTACTTGAACAACAAGCAGACCCAGTACAAAGCAGCCAGCAAGAAAAACACAACGTAAACAAGATTTTACACAGTTTCCAAGAAACAGAGGAAAACTATTAACAGCACTCGCATAAAAATGTCTCCAAAACCCCACATGGACTGGGCCGTAAGCCTATACGTATAGCGGCGAAGGCAACCCTACCCTACAAAGGGCAATACGGAAGCAGTTATGAGGAGGTCCCTTACTAATATAACAAAGAGCACCACACCTGTCATAGACGGAAAAAACTTACAAATTCTTCAAAACCCTAAACGAGAGAGGTAAAGGAGCGCTCGCCGACTAATACAATAGCCACCCGGATCAAGGCACCTTGCCACCACAAAGGAAGCATGCAGAAATGATAATTTTCCCAAACCGGGTGAAATATTGTCAATGAGCTACATGAGGCTAGTATCTTTGTGTAGAGAAAATAATGAAACTTGTAGTACTATATATACTACAGCACTACACAGAGAGTCACAATCTCTTCTACATCACAACAGGAAGAAAAACGTACGGATATAGACGAAAGCGTTCAGCTCAGAAAATTTTACTCCAAATATGGAAACACGTTTTACATGCTGCTTCACACGTAATATAAAAACGGTAATTATTCGCCATATTTCAAAAGCGCATTCGACAATATCGTCCACGAAAATGTTTATCCAATCTCAGCGACCTTAACTGCGATGTTATAATATTGAACGATGTGCGCTTATTCTAAGACCGAAAGACTACGATAGGAATTAAGGACATACGCACAGACACAAAATAAGCTTTTCTAAATTCACATCACGGAGCTGAGTGATATTGCCAATCGTCTTAAGCGTAGCAATTCACAAGCTTCCAGACGCCGTAAGAAAATTTAAAATATCCTACACACAATATACGCCGATGATATAATTTTAAAGACAAAAACGGGGTCGGATGGAGAAAAGGAAGGAGCGTTACAACATTACCGGCCCAGCAAAAGCATGCCTCCCAGTGCGGACTATAATGCTCCACCGAAAAATCCGAGTTACTAGCAATGTGAAAAAAAAACCCGCGAAAAAGATACGTACCACCCACTACATTGACCATTAGCCCAGACGAGAAACCTATCCCAACCGTAAAGACACTAAAAGTGTTGGCGCTGAGAACACACCAGAAAAATGGCTGTGCAACATTCCTAAACCAAATATTGAAACAAATATAACAAACACTACGAATCAATACACGAGTAATCAAAAGCAGGAACAAAATGAAAGAAGGCGCTGCACGGGGCAACTTGAGCAATCTTGGTGACAGTGTTGGCGACACCGCGGACCCCAAGCCCCGAAACAGAAGCTGGATCCAACCGTGGCGATGTGTTGTATGTGGAAGAGTAAAAACCCTTCGAAAACGTTGGACTTTGGAGCCTAGGTCAAGCTCCGGTGGATGAAGTTCCTGTCTATTTAGCAGGCAGAGAGCTCCGGGACCTCTTCAAATCAGGTAAGATTGACGAAGAAAGTACCCTCCTTTCCTGCTTTTTTCTATATTATATGACAGTTTCCAAACCACCCCCAAACGCGATCGGTTTCTGTAAAGCGGCAGCACCGAAGTATCCTTTCCTTCATTGCCTTCTATCTTGCCTCCAGAGCCAGATAACTACACTCGTTCTTTGATGATTGATTCTGCGGGCCTCTGAATCTTTATTATTTGTTGCTAAATAGCTTGAACGTATCATCGGAAAAACATACGACGCCAAAAACCTCACAACTGTCGAAGTGCTGTTTGAAGTGAAACTCAGCAGCAATCCACAATCCTCCTGAAACAAACCTTCGATCGATCCACCCTTCCAGAATTCATAAATGGCGGTTACGTACATAGTTCGGTCCGCCAATACATCCCGAACCCACGTCACTGCTTCAAGTGCCAACGGTTCTGGCATGGCACAAACGCCTGGCGCGGCCGCATTACCTGTGCAAAATGCGGCCAACATGACAACCCCTCCAAAACCCGCAACACCAAGAGTTTCACCTGTGCGAACTGCCAAGTCACCAAGCTGCGTGGTCCCACACTTGTGAAAAATTTATGCAGAAAAAACAAATCATAAATGTATAAGTCACAAAGAACATCACCTTCCCGGAGGCACGAAAGAGGTTCGCCTTTTTATCCCCTGAGCAGGTAAGCCGACGCGGTCGCCGGGAGACTGAGCGTCATCTGGTTTCCGCAGGGACCAAAGTAACGGGAGTCGGAACAGCGGCAGCTCCCACCCCCGCCCCCATCGGAACCAGCGGCAGCTCCCACCCCCACCGCACCGCCTGTGCCATCCGAGGCATTCCTTAAACACTCGCCGGCTGTTGGGCAGTCAAAGCGCACCTAAAACGGTACGAGGCCGTAAGAGACTAATCAGTCAGGCACTCCGAGGACATCAGAAAACGAAACGAATGTCGGGCGGTCCTTGTCTGAGGTGCACCACAAGAAACGCGTCCCGACGCCAAGCCCTCCCGATAAGCCCAAAAAGACGAGAATCACAGTCCAGAAGACGACGCTTAAAAATACACACTCCAGTAGCTCTCACAGTATTGGAAAGAAAAAAAAACGTAATTGAATGGAACTGTAGAGCCCTTTTAAAAATCTTGACGATGTATAAGATATAATGCATGTTAATCAGACAAGTGTAATGTATGTTCAGAAAATACATTTGAATTCCAAGCCCACAAATTTCTTGAATAGTTTCATGGTCTTCAGAAAGGACAGGGATGGCTGCAGACACTCTTCTGGCGGTGTGGCCATTATTGCCGGGAAATCCTTAGCCTGTCCCCCGGTCACCCAGAACACTGTCCTTGAGGCTGTAGAAATTTGAACAAGAATATTTTATAGTTGGATAATTGTATGCTCCACATATATTCCTCCTGATCTTGATATTTCGAGCTCTGACCCCGAGGCGCTAGTTCACCCGCTCCACGAACCATACATCCTAAAAGCTCACAATTCTCTATGATGCTCTTCTCGTGCGGATGCGCAGGGTCGCATGATAGAGACTTTTCTTACATCCTCTGGAGCATGCCTTTTCAACAATAAACAGCCTACATACCATAACATAGGACACCACAAATACTCATATCTTCACTGTGCTATTGGCTCTGCACTCTCTTTTCTCTTCTCGAGTGGGGTGGGGGCACTGTCCAATATAGCCATGACCACTTCCCCACCTCATTATTATACATATGTAAAAGCCCATGCAGTCCATCTTCCCATATTAGGTTCACTGAGGCACGAGCTAACTGGAAGACATTTACAGAGACATCGAAACTACACTACACAACCGCAAGACACCTACACGTAGATGAAGGTGCTCAACTCCTCCCTGCACCCATCCTCGACGCCGCCGAAGAGTCTGTTCCACACGCCTGTGGTGCCCCGCGCAATACCAGAGGCCGTGGTGGTATGAGGACTGTAGGTGAGCGCTAGAGGCCCAGAACAAGGCGTTGGGTATCCTCCGTCGGTACCCCACGTCGGGAAACCTCCTTTTGTTCAAACGGGCCAAGGCATTCGGAAAACGTGTCTGCCGTGTGGCGAAAATAGATGGCGCTGATTCATAACATCTATATACTCATACGCCGACACACGCAAGGTATAGACACGTATACGCAAGCTAAAAAAAACACAGACACACAACCTGCCCCTGGAATGTAACAAGGAACACACTAGAAGACCAGGCTAACACACTCGCACAACACTTCCAACACGTGTCCAGCTCAGCACACAACACAACCACTTTCATGTAACACAAAACATCTGTATAAAAGGAGTCCCTGCATCATAACAACAAGTCACACATTTCTTACAATTCTCAATTTTCAATTCCTGAGCCGAAGGCAGCTATGACAACACGTAAGCCTTCAGCGACAGGTGCAGACAAAATCACATACACCTTGATACAACTCCTACCCTCAGACACCCTTGAAGCACTTCTAGATATATGCAATAACATATGGGTTTCGGAGCACATTCCTAGCTCTTGGAGAGAGCCCATAGTAGTGGATTTCCTCAAAAAAGACAGGACCCTTCGTCTCCTGTCAGTTACCGACTCATACCCGCAGGCTTGTGTAGTTTCTTGTGCAATTGTCTTCTACAAAGCTGCCAAGCAGGCTCCCTGGCAGGGTGATCCACAAACGATCAAATAGTTGCCCTGGAATCCTAAATTAACGATGCCTTTATACACAAACAGTACTGCATGATCATATTTTCTGATATCGAGAAAGCCTAAAATGCGGCATGTTGTTACGGCTTTCTTGCAGACCTTAAATCTAATGGTGTAACAGGTAACAAGCCGAATACTCTTTCCAGTTACCTGTCTGAACAAATATTTTGTCTCAGAGTCAGTTCGGCACTTTCAAATGTTCACTTGCAGGAGAATGGCGTGCCTCAAGATGACGTATTGAGCTGCACTTTGTTTATAGTTAGGATGAACTCTCTCCGAAAGGCACCGCCGCAAACCACATCCGGCTTGATGTGTGTAGATGGCGTTCAAATATCTTTCAAACCATGCAACATATTTATTTTTGACCATCAGACTAGCTTGGGGTAAACAAACTTTCCTGCTTGGCAGATGGAAATAGATTTCAACGTAATCCTTGTAGAAGGGCATGCATTGTATTCTCGAAAAGGTGGGGCATCCTGCCATAACCCGACGTACAACTCTTTGGTGTGGTGATTCAATTTCAGTAAAAAAGAACACAAGTTTTTGGGTGTGGTGTTTGAGAGAAACTCACATTTATGCTTCACATAAAACGAATCGAATAAAATGCCTCAAAACACTTAAGATTCTTAGTCTTATCTCACCATTCATACGCTGCAGTCAAACAACTTTTGCTTCGATTTTATGCTGCGTTGGTAGTGTCACGTTTAGACTATGGAAGTGCTGTGTATGGGTCAGCCACAAAAACGGCACTTACAATGCTCGACCAAGTGCTTCACTTGTGGGGCATTCCGTATCAATCCTGTCATCAGCCTTTATGCAGAGTGGGACAAATGGTGCTTAGCGCACCGGCGAATTTATGTTAATCTTCTATATGCCTCCAAAATCTCATCTATGAATAACCATTCCTTTAAACCGCATATTAATGATACGGCCACAAGTAAACTCTTTTTAAACCACCCATCCCTTTCTGTTCCCTTCTTGCGGAGAGTCAGAGTCGAGGGGATAATTCATGAGGTCTCCTTCTCAGATACATTCAAATCGTCTCACACTGATCTTGTAGCACCATAGCATTTCTGCTCTGTGTAATGTGATCTGTCTTTGATACGATACAATAAGAACAAGACACCAATAAGTGGGATTTTGCAGCATTTCATGTATCTGCAGGATAAATGCAGGACTTTAGAGTTCACCGCACGGGGCACCTTGATCAATCTTGGTGATAGTGTTGGCGACACCACGGACACCGAGCTCCCATACTCTAGCGGTAATCTACCGTGCCTACGAGTTGTAAGATGAAAGGCAGAAACCACGAACAGTGGCCGGTGGAGCCCAGGTCAAGCTCCGGCGGATGCGCTCCCTGTCTGCTTTTTAGGCAGGAAGCTCTGGGATTTTTTTCGGCATCGGAGTAAACCAAGCGAAGGAAGTACCCCCGTCCCCTGCTTTTTTCAATATCGCATGGTTTTTTGATTATCCTCCCAATCCAATGATTGTCCCCCTAAGAGGGGCGGCACCGAGGTACTACCTAAAGGTATATCAGAACATTTCCACAAATTTCTTGTCATTCACTCTGCAGAAACCACTGATGTTGCAAAAACGTCTGTCATTCTGTGGTTGGTTCTGACTATGATGCTAGAAACTCGCATCAGGTGATGTACAAGTTGAAGTAAAAAGGAAAAATTAGAGTGGGAGCCTACTGAAACAGACGACGTTGGCCAACTTGACTCTCACTGTGACACCACAGCGGACCCTCAACTCCTCGCAAGGAGTCATCTCAGAGACAGAACTAGAGTCTGAGATGCAAGCAGAACTTCTGGCGACGCTCAAACCTCAAGGTGTAACTGCAGTAAATGAATCGTAATGCAGATAGCAAATCAGGAATCTCCTACAATGCATCTAATCCTAACGTTTGATCACACAACGCCACCAGAAAAGGTCAAAGTGGGTTTTCGTAGCTGCAACATACGACAGTATGTCCCAAATGCGAGGCGCTGCCTAAATTGCCAACGATACGGCTATGGAACCCAATCATGCGGATAGAAGTTGACATGTCCCAACTGTGCTGAGACAGGTCACTCCTCAGTAGCTTGTGAAAGCACCACTGAGATTTGCCTAAATTACAGCGGACCGCACGCCGCTTATTCGCGTGCGTGTACACAATTCAAGGACGAAAAAAATATATCACATGAAATGAACAATTTTAAAGTTTCTGAAGCCATGAATTTAAGCTGAAGCATCTTCACAGCGTATGCTTAGGGAATCGTTCTTGCTGTCAATCACATTGTGAAATACTATGTTCCAAAATCAGTCATCTACACTGATTCACTAAGCGTTGTACTGTCGTTATCGTCCCAAAAGAAAATCCAAAAACAACTGTATCAATCTTGTGCTTAGAACAGTTATGCCGACTTATGATTCACACCTTGAAGTGAAGACTGTTTGTTGGGTCCCGGGCCACTTAGGGATCGCACGAAATAAGACTGCAGATAAGATGCCCGCTGCTGCACTCACAATCACGCTGCGAATAAAAACAATACCCTACACTGACTTGAAACCACACATAAAACAACAACTACATAAAACATGGCAAAAACATTGGAATGAACAGACAGACAACAAACTGCACATTGCAAAAACCAGACTTGGGACGATACATAACCGATTCACACAACAGACACACCGAAGTGAGCTTAGCAAGGTTAGCGATAGGCTACACACACGTAACAAAATCCCGCCAGCTCACTGGATCCCCAAGACCCATGTGCAGCGGGTGTGGAGGGGTCCTATCCGTAATCGACATCCTCATTCAATGCAAGGCACTTGACATAAAACGACGCAGACACTTCCCACAACTGTACACACGACATATGCAACAACACCCATCATACTTCATAGGAGACGAGCCTGTTTTCAGTCAAGCGTGTTTTCGGGTTTCTTATCGACGCAAACTTTTTGCAGCTCAGTTCTTATCGTGCACCTTGACAACCTGGCCCTCTACATCAGTCATCTTCACTACGTTGTGTATTACTTTGTTTATTTTTACCTAAATGGTCTACTTTTTCATTCTGTAACTCTCAAGAAATGGCTTTTTTCGCGCTGTTTGCCCTTAGCTGGCCTTGGGACATCAAAACGCAGACATCATCTGGGCTGCAGTGTTTTTCAGTGATGCATCTAAATTGTTCACAGCGGTGTCTTGTGCTGCGCATAGGCCCAATTTTGAACCAAAGAAAACCTTGGATCTTAATACAAGTATTTTTATGGCAGAAGCGTATGGCATTTTTCTGGTTGTAGTTCAGTCAGTTGCACATCATATTCCTAAATCCTTCATCTATACAGATTGATTCGCTCAGCGTCGTCCGCGCATTGTCATCCAGAAAGTCATAGAAAAACCATGTAGTTCTCTCAGTCTTGAAATCAATTACACAGGCGTATTTTTCAAACCTTGTGTTGACTGTGTGTTGGGTGCCAGTCCACTCTGGCATCGGCGGAAATAAATGAACTGGTTGATAAACGGTCCAGAATTCTGCACTCAGAAAAACAGTAAACATAACAACACTACCTTACACACACCTCACGTAAAACATAAGACAGCAACTCCGTAAAACTTGGCAAGCAGACTGCAGTGAACAGCAGACAACAAACTACACGTAATAAGCCACACTTGGGACAATACACTGCTGACTCACACAGTAGGAACATTGAAGTTACCTTAGCTAGGTTACGGATAGGCCCTACAATGTAATGCACTCGCACCTGCTTACGGGATCTCCAAGACGCCTGTATAGCAGGTGTGGGGAGGGCCTATCGGTGCTCCCCATACTCATACAATGAAAGGCACTTGACCCAACACGACAAAAACACTTCAGAGAACTCTACAGACAACATATTCTCCTACACCCATCGTTGTTTATGTGCGACGATGCCATGGTTTCGGTGAAACGCGCGTTATGTATCTGTCAGAAGTTAAGATTTTAAACCTCATTTCTTATTGCAAAATCAAATCTGCCCCTTTGCACCAGCCATCACCATTATCTTCAATTGATCTTACCATGTCTGGTTTACACGTTTTATACCTACCTCTGGTGGTAATCACTTCTCTTCATTTGATAACTTCTTCTCTGGTATTATTTGCCCTCTTTGGCCTTGCGCCATTAAACACCAACCATCATCACCATCATAAGGCCACAGGTCTCGTCTGGCGCCAACAGCTCTGTGGAGCTATTGTAACGAAGCCGAGTCTGTAGAACACCACCTCTTGATATGTCGACTTTTATCATGTCTCAGACGTCCGTTCCTGGAGGTGCCGCTTGGCATTTTGGGGACATCCCTGTTAGTGGCGGCTGTAATTTAAATCGGGTATTTCCAAATGGGATTTTGTCGCCGGTATGTATGCACTGCCCTCCTGCGCTTCATTGAAAGTTCTAACAGATTCACTTTTAATGACGATTGGTCACTCCCTCGTTGATTTTTTTTCTGTTTATGAATCCAACACTCTCTAACCGGTGAGACTTATGTGTTCTGTCCCAAAGTTATTTAAAATTGGTTGATTTTCATCGTATGCTGTTGACAGGCCAATCTCCGGATTTGGTATGTGCCATATCTGAAGGTGCAGCAACAACAAAAAAAGATACAAGAAAAGACTGCACATTATTCCATGTTCTTAGCAGAAAGTCCCAAAACAGAACAACTACATAAAAGCTTTTTCGAATCATCCCTTTAGGATGTTATAAACAACAAACACTAGCACCCACTAAGATACGAGATGTATAATACTCGGGAAAGAGAAACAAAAAATTTAATATAGCAAATGGTGGTGTTTGAGCCGCCCCTGGGTGGGCTGGGTTCACCTCAGTCCAGGTACCCTTGTGGTTTGGCCGCCATCCTAGCGGGGTGACCAGAAAGATCTTGGCAGCATGACGAGAGCTTGCAAGCAGGCCCACGAACTGCTCTGGGGAAGGTTGGGATTGGCAGGGGCAGGTAGTATTATGAGTGGGGCAGAAGTGACAGGCGAGGGTGTGGTGGTTATGAGAGATGGGGTGGATGATGGGTGCGTTGAAACATGTATTTTGAACTTACGCAAGATGATTGCTTCCTCTTTGGTTTTTTGAGGCTGAGGTTGATGCACAGTGAGGCAAAGGTGGCGATGATAAAACTGGTATTCATTTTTTGCGAGGGCAAAATTTAAAACATAACAATATCCATAGGTAATTGGTTTCATTATTTCGCACGAATAAAATATATTAGGCGACAACCACGTATCTTGTACAGTTCTGAAAAATTCAGGTTATGTCATGCCTGTGGTGCATCCGCAACAGATTTAGAACTGAACATAGCCAAGGTCTATTTAGGGTCGAAATTTAGAAAAGGATACGAGCTGCTTTGCAGTCCTGAAATACGATGAAATACATTATACTGAGTTTGGTAAAAATTAGTGCTAAATGGAAGTCTAAGGAACTTACCCTAGGATACAGAACGCTCTGTTTGAAGAATATGTGTGCTTGATTTTATGCACAGGTAATACACCATGATTCTATGCAATCGGTAAAGTGACAAAAAACACTAAATTCTAGCAGACGTACGTTTTATTTCTTAACATGTTCTCATGCTTTATTAGCATGTAACATCATTAGGCTAGTTTCCGGCTTAACTCTTTATAGTCACTGCAAAAAAAGTGAAGTGCCTAGAGGTATTGACAAATAATTTTACTATACCACCTTGTCAATTTATAACACCAATGGTTTAACGTACACAACTTCGGAAATCTTTCACACAACGAGGTGAACAGAATATATGTATCTAAGTTATAATTACAGGTTCTTCACGTTGAACCACTTAGATGTATTCTGTTTTGTTTGAATTCCAAGTGACAATACTTTAATAGGCGTATTTTTGTATAATGTGTATTAATCCTAGCGATACGAGCTGCAATAAACACAGGTGGCATTTTATACAGGGAGTAGGGTCGTCAGCATATAAAAAATACATGATATTAAACCTACTACAGCACCCTGTGTTGCTTCATAGGTTAGTAATACTAATGATTTGTTTTGACCTATCTGCATACATTGTTCGCGATTATTCTGGTATTATGTTAAAAATTTATATTATTGCCTCGAGATCAATAGCATATTATCTAGGTGTTAAGAGTTTTGTGGTGTACACACTGTAATGTGTTTTTTATGTTTAAAAACATACCTGAAACAAAGGGATTGTTATTAAGATTACGGTGAATTGCTTCACGGGCGGAGTGCGCAGCTGTTTCTACAGAATGTTTTACGAGAGTCATGGTGGTTTTTGTGCAAAACAATATAATTTTTATATAGCTGACCATTCTTATTGCTATATTCTGTCAAATCGGATATTTATACAAAAAGTTGTGAGAGTCCTTAAATTTAAAATGCTATTACGATCATCTGCTTCAAACATTAGAGTTCCTTTCTCATTATTGCCCTTCATGTGGCAATCCTACGAAAGAGTTTGGTTGAAAATTCCTTTTAGTGAATGACATTTATTTGTATTGTTATAATTATTTTACTTGCAGTGATTTCATCAGCACCGGCTGCCATATTTGTTAGCATCTGTTTTCCTATATGTATATTTTTTCTGCTGTAGTTTTTTTGAAAGTAAAAATACTATTATAGGAGCGAGCAGAACAGCATCATGGTTTTTGTCACTACTAGTCGATGAATACTGTTCCCAAGATTGACTAAAAATGCTTCAAACAGCTCAAGTTGAAGTGAATTTTTTCAGGCTGTACTTTACGAATCGGGGAGTTGCTTTTTCGAGCTAAATATGTGCCAAATCTCTTCGGAGTTACATTTGCCTTGATAATAAGATTATAATACCATTTCTCATTACGCTCACGCCTAGGTAGAAGTGGTGGTTGACGTGGAATCCGATACTCGTTTCAATCAAAAGGGTTGTGTTGTTTTACTTTGCGGAACAAAGGTTCTTGATTCCGACGAAGTTCGAGAACAGATCGGTCAATAATGGGCAAATTGGGTTAGTGAAGTAGCCTCCTTACCGCAAGCTGAATTTTATTCTTCAGCACCTGGATTCTAAAATTGCGAAAGACATTTACAGGGCATAGTGACGTCGCTATCGTACGTTACAGTGATTTGTTTTCTGTTGGCGCTGTTTTGGTTTCTTATAAATCAGTTTAGGCACATTCATTCGAGCAGTGTTTTTCTACAGCCAACGATAAAAGTTCGAACTTAGATGAGTATAACTTTGGTACGCCATGTTTTTTAAAACACGAGCGTCCGCTTTAGTGAGTTTAGGTTAGAGTAGACATGGTCTCTACTAATCAGGACGTTTGCTTGTCCTCTATAGGGTGTGTAACAAGATTTTGAAAGCCATATAAAAAAAATTGCTGATACCTGGGATTTTGGTTTTTAGTGTTGTTTTGATAAGTACCGTTGAATAATTACTGTACTTTGTGTATTCGTAATAATTTGTGATACTTCCTCTAGTATTTACAAGAATACTGGTAGTCTAGAATAGGTTGGCGTGCATTGTAGAGTCACTGTAAGGTCATTTTTGAAGTTTCAGAAGCCGCATTTTATTTACAGCTGAATAAGCTTGTGTTAGCGTTTCTTTTTATTCTATTTTTCAAGGTTGAGATGTAAAAGCCCATAATTGACCTCTGGAACCATATTCTCTTGTCAAGGAAACAAATTTGTAGTTTTGAAAATTCATCCTGTTTTATCCAAGTCCCCCACAAAGCATTAGCGCTCTATTTACCATTTGTGTCTGATAATGACGCTAGGAATGTATCAACAATTTTGGTTATGAGTTTGATAGTACAATAATAAAAGGTCAGTGCTCATATTTATAGACTGTTCTGGGCTGGTATAAAGGCATCAGTCACGTTAGTATGGGTTGGGTAAAGCTAGGAGTTTTACAATATTATGTTTATACAATGTCAGCAAGGGCACTAGATCTGGCTTTGTTAATTGACTTCCAGTCTTTTGGTCCTTCTCACCTAGATCTTTGCCTGGGACACGCACTCAAACCGCGAGATTTTCTTTTTTTTTATTGTTCGTAGCGAGAAATTTCTTTGTGTACGGCGTAGAGATGTTCATTTATGAATACCGAATGAGTGTCGCTGAAGCCAGTGTCATTAGCTGTAAGCCTGTGGTATAGGCTTCTCGAAGGAAACCTTATTTTGCTTCCCGGAAGACGAACCTCCCTATAGTATTACTATTATATCTTTGCTCTTGTTTCGCATCCTATTCACAAGTTAATATCTGAGAGGTCAACTGCTGTGAGATCTTTTATAGAAAATTTCTGCATTAGATCAACTAGTGACTCGTCCTCCTCTTGCGGGACTATATTAATTTCTATGTTGTTACTTCAGCTTTACATGTGAAGTGTAGGTACTAAATAAGACGGTTTTAGAACAATATAAAATAAGATGAGTCGGGGGGACACGATGGTATTCAGACGAATTTGGTTAGGTCATCTTCCGATTTTATAGGAATGATATGGTCACACTTCTTCTTTTGGACGAGCACCTTGCCACATGTTTGCCCCTCAAACTGATAAGATCGTTTAATCCCCGATGTTTTATACATCCATTGGAGATTTTGTTGTTCGTTGTCAACAACAGAGGTCAGGTTCCTTGATTTTCAGCAGCGGTCTCTGTTCTAATACTTTTCTTTTCTGTACCGGCATTCGAACCGAACAAGAACTATTGGTATCAGCTGGCATCGACGGTAGTCTATGTATGGCTTCAAAGTCCGGGGCGGTGACTACAGCGATGTTAAGTTTAGGGCCTATAATATTCAATTTGGAGAGCAACTTCTAGCATTCGGTATGTACTGACCATAAATATCTCGGTTTCAATGGCGACTGCATTGTTCAAGGTTCCTTCCGTATTCAAAGTTCCTTTTTCAGCTCATTCACTTCTGGTGTTGGAGTGCTACATTACACCTTATCTACTGTGGCCTTAAGGTCTATCTTTTGTCTGTGAGTCAGCCGTTAATAATGAGGTATAATAGTTAGCGCATAGATTCTCAACCACAGTTTGAATGTTTCTAGCAATTTTTATTGTCATCAGTTAGTTCATCTAGCTCACAAGTGGCAGAAGCACAGCAATACTTCGGTTTAATAAAGCCAGGTAATCAGATATGTCCACTGCTGTTTCCTGATTTGACGTTTTAGGTTTGTAGCAACTCCTTTCCTTAGCGTTGATCTTAAACCAGGCTTTTGTAGCTTTTTGTGGTCTGAGGTAGAGCTCCATTCCACCGGATGGCATATCAGGTGGGTCGGGATATTGAACCTTCGATGTAAATTTCGGGTCGGCTTCGAGATGATAGCTGGAATAAATGCAAAAGGCAACGAACAGGGCTTACACACGCACTTCACGCCAGTCACTGCCGCCTTTGGAGCAGTGCCGACACATTATGGCGATACATAATGTCGAACTTTACAAATCACAGACGATTTGAAATGAATAGGTATGCCATTGTTACGTGATAATATATACCTACATGATGACATTTACCCAGGGAAACAAATCCGCTCGCGGCTCTGCAGCCATGTTTTTGGCAAAGGAAAAACATTGAAAGTAAATTGGCTCTGGCTCACTAAGCTTAATAGCAAGTTCTCGCTTTTACGGTGACTTAGAATGACAGTCAATAATTGAGAAAAGTGGCCACCTACTACGCCCACGGTTCATCTGGAAACACGAAAATTCTAGAAACAGTCATTTGTTTTGCGATAAAGGCGGATATTTTATGTAGTTTAGTTAGTTTCAATTTGGCCGCTACATAGAGAATCCAGATGTCTCTTTCATCGAAATGTTGCTTCGAAAAGCCAAATAAATTTCACTTTCTCTTCGCCCTTTTTCTGTACCGTCTTCTGAAGGAGTACATTTATGCACCGGGTATATTGCATACGTACCCACGAATAAACGTCAATACTTTTTTTTGTTATTTTGTAGAATTTTATCTCTTTTTTATCAAGATATGATTTCTACCTAATCGTCTATTGGTTTGTTTTTACAAAAAAGCTGCACATATCTAGCCCCCAACGGTTTGCCACCGAGGACAGAAACAGTCTCCGTGGACAAACACGACAAGGAACCAAGGCCTAAAACGCCAAGCACATACGTTCTGCTCTTCAAGAGTACAGCAAAGAGGGTCTAGTTTGTTCAAAGAATTAACAAAACAAACAGGAACACTGCGATATGAATGGTAAAACCTTTTTGAACAATGTCACCTCACGATATGTTCGCCGTACAAAATATGTTTGTAGATTTTTTTTGCAAGGTAGGCAGGAATAATTTTGATAAATAGAGCAGTAATTGCCCAAGATGCCGAGCGCATGCGTAACGCAGGACAAAGCATGTATTTGCCGCAAGAGAAGGAGAGCTTCTCAGTAGATTAGTTGTAAAAGTACCGAACCTGTTGCAGGCAATTCAGCAAGGGCGGCCGTAATACGTTCTTCTCTGTTGCGGGATTGCCGCATGTATTGTATCCGCGTTACTTTGTCTGAGTTGTTTGTTAACACCACTACCAAAAATATTTTGACAACTTTGGAAACACTTCTGCTAATGTAATGCTGTTAAACAGGTCATCTAGGATTTGTATTCGGAACGACGTCAGTCGGGCGCGGCAATGTAGCAGAGAGGAGCAGCTAAGCCTGTGCTGTGTTTTAAGCCTATCCGGAAGGGAAACCTGAGCCTAGACGGAAAGAAAACCTGAGGCCGGAAACTGAGACGAAGGAATTACGAGCGCGCGACCCGGGGAGGGGAACCGAAAAATGAAGGCACTCTTTCACTGAACGCAAAATATGTCGTTCGTACGCTACTCGCGCTCCACTAACACTATTCGGTGTCAGCGTACGTTAGAACCTGCTACGAAGGCACCATTAGAGTCGTCACAGGCGCAGGAAGAAAAAATGGCAATGTCCGGCTTTCAATGCAAGCCTCTGGAGGGATTTACTTTCTCAAGCCTCAGTGAGTGGCCGCAATGGAAGCGGCGATTTTAACGTTTTCCCATCGTGAGTGGCCTCACATCGAAATGCGCGGTTGAATATGTCAACGCATTGATGTACTTTATGGGCGAGAAGGCAGAAAACAGCTAAGCCTCAGTCAAGTTGACGGAGGAACAGAAGAATAGTTACAACAATGTTCTGCGGCGTTCGAGAACCACTTCGTACTTCGAAGAAATGTCTTTTACGAAAGAGCGACACTCTTCAGAAGAGAACAGCGGGAAGAAGGAGGTGTCGAAGGGTTTGTCACTGAGCTACACCGACTGCCCAAGCTGTGCAGTTTAGGAGAACTGCATGACGAGATGATCCGGGACCGGAGAGTAGTGGGCATATGGGACCGCAAGCTGTCTGAAAGATTGCAGCTTATTCAGAAGCTGACCCTTCAAATGGGCACCAACATGGCGTGACAGTCTGATGTCGTAATATGAACAAGAGAACAAGCTGCTACGCTCCAAGTACACAAGGAAGGAAACGTGGACAGGGTCCGCCATGCACCGCTAAGGATTTCAAACGGGTATCAAATTGAAGGCCTTCGTGGGGAATCGAGTGAGACAAATAAAAATGCCTCCCGGTACTAATCGTGCCACAGTAATGGTTAGTCATACTATGGTATTATTTTATTAGTGATGCAGCTAGAGCGTGTGGGGTATGAAATTGTCGGTCTCAATGCTAAAAATACCTTGCAAGGGAATCCTACTACACCCTAAGTTATCCCCATTTGCTTTCTTGCGGGGTTCTCTGCCAAAAACTACCCAGATAAAGAGTAGCCGCGTAAAGGTGCACGCGTTTTTCTCGGGGATTGTTGAAAATTTGTTGAATAATCTGCTCCATAAGACTGATGAGTTCATAGATAATAAGAATAGCGTAACGAGGTCCTGACAAAATGAAAAACTCAAATGAAAAACAAACATCTGGCAGTAATGATTCCATTGTTTTAGAGGGCGGGACAGGCATGCCCCGTAATTGTGTATTAAAAAAGCTTTTACTGTTTCCGAGAGAAACACAATACGCTACGCTCCACCTGCCGCCTGCTAATATATTGTGCCATTAAAATTCCTCTAGGCAGCGCTTTTCGTCAAAAACATCAATTTTCGTTTGTTCAGTTGTAGAAACAAGCGGGTTGCTTTTGTCCTTTTTGTATTTTGTAAGCGTTGATTAGGCAGTGTACCCCCTCTTACATATGACTACGTATGAAGCCTAAATGCAACCTGTGTACGTGGAGCAGGGAGTTTCTGTGCGCTCCTTCTAGGCTTAGCGCTGTCCTCTGGCGCGTTCCTTCTCTCGCATTCCCAGCCTACGCTGTGTCTGATGATGACAATAAAATGCGGTTTCATTGGCAAAACCATGGCTTCCACACTTCCAATCTCACATAGTGTTTTGTAGCATCTGCCCCTGAACAATACTTCTTGCCTAACCTGTTGCATTTCCAATGTTTAAAGGAGCCATGAGGAGAAAACCGAACTTTTTTCATTCGCAACATTGCCTCGTTAGACACATACTGACCCCACTTTTAACGCAAAATTCTCTCAAATAAGCTGCGTAATTAGGAAAAAAAGAAATAACCATGCGACACACTAGCTTCTTTCCCGCCACAGAACCTATGATGTCATAGTAGAATGCTGAGCGATTAGCGGAGGCCGGCAAAAGGAAACGCAAGTTAGACAGTGCTTACCAGTTTGCATAGTGAGCAATATGCCTGTGAAACATACGGCACATTCCTTTTATGACACAAAGAACGGTGGAGTCAACGGTTGAAGCTCCGAAAGAACTAGCAAACATATGCAGTCACGTGCAATTTGAAAGTTATCGCGCCACCTTCGGCCAAGAAAGACAATAACGCCTCTTCGCGGCATTTTTCGGCACGCCTGGAACCAAGTTTGTGCATTCTTTTCTCTCTCGGTCGCTGTTCCTTCAAGGAGTCGTAACTCTTAAGGCTTGTGAACTACACTTGCCGCTTTTTGGGGATTTTATGTGGTTGGAATTACGCGTGGGCTTTCTTGGTTAGCGTGAGCAGAGATTGCACCAATTAGTATTTGTGAACACTGTTTCCGTACAATATGCTTCGGTGCACCTTTCCGAATAACTGCTGTAAGGTACGACAAAGGGGATGTCGTCGCTGTGTGTGCGATAAAAAAAGATGGAAGGGGTAATTTGCCTTGACGCCGGAGTGATGGCTGCTTGAATAATTTGTGCCCGGGGGAGCGAAGAAGGCGTAAACAAGGAACCAGGCGCAGCCAAAAAGCTGCGCGGGGCGTTCTCATCGTGGTTGGTCGACACTCGCGCGATCACCTTCAAATCTGGCGCGACTGTACGCCAATGTATACGAAACTATCGCCGGGTGAGCAGACCATCTCGCCATTGTGCAGACAAATTTTTGTTTTCGAGGCTCTTCGGGTCCAACGAACCATTCTAGCACGCAAAGCCATGACCTTGCTTGGTATCTCAATGCTTTGCCAGGGAGTTAGTGTTATATCACGAACCAGCGATGATAAAAATAGAAACGAGGGAAGTAAGGAACAACAAGCAACGAAGAGATAGTGCCACTCCTCGCAGAAATGTTGGCAAGGTGGTCGTGGTCGCTCACTGCTGTAAATACGGGCTTGTTTTCAGTTTACAACCACTGAAAACTTGAGTTGGTTCGAGTATTTTAAAATGAAATTTCGTCGCTGCGTCCTAAAATGCCCATGTAGTATGGGCAAACTGACCAGGGAGTGTAACATCCTCGCCGGTGAAGAGATACGCTTTCCTGCGCTGGCCAACGACGAACCTTGGCGAAACTATTGGCTACGTTTTATGAACCTTGCAAACGGAGGAGAAAGGGAGCCAAAGGAAGTACAAGTGTGCTTGATTTATTTCCGACGGAGTGATTACAGCAGGGACCCTTACGTTTGCTCACTCCTAGGACATGCCGCCGCTCGTCGCCGACTTCGTCAAATCACCAACAAAGCGCTCTGAACTTGTAAAAAAATACTGTACAGATCGCGCATTCACGCTCGTGTCTTTCTGGTTAGAGCAAAAACCTCGCGCAAACGGCTTCCCGTACACTGCACCGGCCCACTGGCATAAGCGATACTGCTATTAAAACTTAACTATTAGAAACCCTAATAAAAATACGGCACATACGTAACCAGACTGTATTCATCCGTCACGACAGGGCTTACGAGGCCTTGGCGACGACGGCTCGGCGTTCGTCTGTTGTAGGCATCGCCAAATGGTCGCTTTCCTGTACATCCGTGTATCCCACGACTCCTGCCTCTAGGGCACTCAGGAGCTTTGAGCGTTCAAGGAGTGTGAGGTTGTTAAATGCAAGCCTGAGCTCCTCGCCGAGAGCTTTGTTGTTCGGATCAGGCGATTTCAGGACTAGGGAGGTGGGTGTACCACGTTTTACTAGTATTTTTAAAATTGCCGCCGTCTAGGTTTCCTCACGAGTTTTCGTTACTGTTTTGTTCCCACGTGTGGATGCTATATGGAGTCGGCGTGCTAAGTTTCTGTTTCATGTACCGGCTCACGTAACGCCATTGTTCACGCCAAAAATGCGCGACTTAGAGGGAGATTCCAAAATGTGGCTTAAATTGCCCTATTTCTCAGTGAATAAAGCATCCTTCGCTTCCGGGAGAGCGGTTGGGGTACTATAAAGCGCTTTATTTTACGGATAAAACAAACGTTTGTTTTGTCTTAATGGGTCATTTAGGCCTCTTTCTCAACACTCGAAACGGGATGCCTAAAAGATCAACATTGGGGATTTGGAGGTGGCCTAATAGTCAAACCATCGTGTTTATGCATCCGCTTAAAATTTGTCAATATAAGATACGTAGACAGAAGCTCGTGTTTTACCTGTTAGTAATAAAATAGACTTCATTTGAAAATGTTTAAATGTTGGAGAAAAATATACTGGAACTGATTATCACCGCGTAGGAGCATTACCAACGGTAACCTTAAATATTCTGCCACTTTCCTGCAGTATTTGAGACGTTGTTTTGCTTATCTAAATTAACCGGGTTTGATTACATTCGGGAAGCATGGTCTCTTTTCTGATAACGAACGGGTGTGCGTGTACGTATCTGCGCACGCGAAAGTTACTTATGTAGGAAATATTCATCAGCGCCTTCCCCCAACAGAGTGGCATTAAGCCTAGAGGGAGCTTTGTCACGATATAACCTGAAATGTACATTTGGTATACCTAATTGACACACGTCTCACGCTGAAGTTTGCTATACAAGGACGCTATGCAAGTGGGTCTCTCCTCGAACATAACATATGCAGCATGCACGGGTTCCAACCTTATTCTAGTCTGGCGCTTCAGGAAGTAGACGACGTGAAAGTTTGGTTTGTGAAAATCTGCCTATTACCGAATATGGTTCCTAACATTTGGGAAATTATCATTTGTAGTGGACACGCAAGCAGATGCCCTAGGCCACGAAAAACGCCGAAGTAAATATTTGAACCAACATCACAACGTTTTTTCTGTAAGAAATACGTGCTTCACTGTCTTTAAAATATGATATTTTTTTTTATTCTGCAGCTGTTGCATATTCCGCGAAGTGGCAATATTTGAATGACTTTTACGTAACGCAGCAGAAAAGCATTGGGAAGCGGCAGATCGGTCTAGATCCTACTTTCGAACATTACATGCACACCTTGTGTCTGCGCAGGACACACAGAGTTGAAAGTGAATGCCATTCAAAATCAAGCCACCAGTCATAGGCGTAACTAGCGCCCTCTGCAATGCAAAACATATCAACAGATTTGTTGCTAAGCTGATTCATGAGAACTACCTTCTGTCCACGGACCTTGAGGGAGGCGATGGATCGAGCCAACAACCTTGCTGAAGTGGCAGCAATTTAGGAACACATAAAAAATCTCTGGGGCATCGTTTATTAGCGTTTGTCTAAATGGTCCTTATTCACGGCAGTGTTTTTTGATGGTTACATCCTTTGCACCTCCTTTCAAGGAGACATTTATATTCATATTGCTCACTATCAGCGGGAATACTGGCAGTTTTGATCCATAGTATGAATATAGATGACTGTATACGATGATAATCAGAACTAATTTTGTTAATATTTTATTTTCATTCGCTTCATTGCAAACCTATGTTTGATAACAGACATTCTCGAGTGGCATCATGTCTATAAAAACCCATCAATCACTGGATATGACTAGGACAAATCTATAAATACGACGCACTTTGCCTAATAAAAACGATTCCCCAATGAAGACCCTTAATTTGATACCCCACGCCATACAAACTACACACTCAAGTTCAGCCAATATATTTACTCACATAACAATGACTACAATCTGGAAGCCTTTCTGTAATTTCCCCACATAATTCCCCTATAAAAATCATAATTTATTTAAAACTATACTCACAATCACTAAGTCATGTATTTTCACAGAGCATTTTGTTCTAGGTATTTCCCAACACTGGCACATTTATTCATTGCAGCAAGCGTACTTGCCCCAACGTTTTGAATTTTACCCAAAAATCTACCTTACTCCTTTGTTTCCTGTTCTCATTTGTTGTTTGAGGGAACGAGCGGGTGTTGAAGATATATTAGTAGAAATTAGGAAGACATGGCCGTGGGCACGGACTTGAATGGCCTTGAAAGATGCCAAATGATGAGGCCTTGAAGGGCACCATAAAGTTAGACTGGCAGATTTGATGAAGAAGTTGCGGGGATAAAATGGTCGCAGTTGGCGCTGGACCGGGTAATTAGAGAATAATGGGAGAGGCTTTTGCCCCTCGGTGGGCATAAACAAGCTGGCTTTGATGATCAGAAATATACCACTTCAGGTCTATCTGATGATATAAATCGGGAGCATTTCTTAAATTCTTTCGTGTGATTCCCCTTATCAGAACCTGTATTTGACACCTCATTAAATCTAGCGCAATCGATCTGTTGTTTTATCCAATTTGTCACTCACCATGACCGCATCATGATAACGTCAATATTAGTGTTAAACGCACATTGCCCAGAATTTTAGGTTGACAACTCTTTTGAAGCTGAGCAATGTGAACGTGTCCCTGTCGCCGCCGCCGCCTCATTCCCCTGATACACACCACTTCCTTTTGACTCCTTACTTATTATCTGTCAGCGGAATCACGCAAACTACTCCCCGCTCCCACTTTTCAAGTGGCTCCATGAGTAAAGACAGGCAAGATAAGCATCATTTTGTGGTCTATACAACGGAAAGTTACACGCCCATTCGCTTGAAAGTGATAAAGAATAAATCCCAACCAATATGAAATTTTACATGAAACTTGCCAGCAGCCACCGCCCTATAAGATAATGCGGAAGGTGCATCTTGCTGCAGCCGCTCGTACCCGAGCACCGAGCCCAAAGCGGCTGGTGAAAATGAAAACAAATTTTGTTGCTGCCATTTAGGTCACAAAAAACACTTGCACAACAATAACACAAGTTATGCTAGGCGTGAAACGAGAAACGAACGCGCATGCCCACTATTTGCGGCTGCAGTCTATCCAAGCCTTAGAGTGCTGATATACGTACACAGACTGCTTGAAAAAAATAGAATCCATGCACGCAATCTATATTGAAACATATGTAAAAATACTAATGTGAGCCACTGCAGCTTTACTCAAGTTTATTACGGTGTCACGCTTGTACAGCGGGTCAAGGAAGGCATTCCTGCGCTCACAGTTACAACGGCATGTAGAAAGATGATTGGGTCATTTGAGCAGATGAATTTATTTCAGTTTTAGGGGTAAGCTCGCCTTGCGCGGCCCTAGTCCTGTTCCTTGTTGCGGCTGTGTCCGGCACAATAATGATTATTGTGGCAGGATCCCCATAGGGTTTGGCCAACCAAAAATTGGCCGAATAGGTCAAAACGTTCAACTCGTTCGTTGCTACCCAACAAGGAGGAGAGGAATAATAAGAGGTTGTCGTTCGTTGTCTGCGAGCTCAAGACACCTACCGGGGGTACCGGCACAAGACGGTCTGCAGAAGGTGACGTCCAAGGTGGCTATAATATTCACACACCGAATTCGCCAACTTACCCATGGAGATGCTCATTGTCCCAAACAAGGCCTACATAATCACCACAAGCATCGACTTGTTCAACGGTCTTGTCAACGAAGCGGTGGCAAGCTTGACGTGTAGAGTTTTTATATGATGTGCGGGCGAATGTTTCACGGTTTTGCCGCTAAGCATTTTAGCGTCACCCATCTCACCATCATTCACTTCTTGGAGATGGCGGGATTTTTGTTGTCAACTCTGTCCCCAACAATGGCGTATATTTTTGCCGGAACACATTCACTGCGGTTCATACCTACATGAATGGCGGAACAGCTTTTCAGGCCTACAAACGCATCCACGGCTAGCCGTCCGAGATTTTGCGAAAAAAGTGGTATACTCTACTCGCTTTCTACTTTCAGGTCTTTAACAAACGAAAGAAGGCATCAAATATTTAACTAGATGCAATTGGTTGCACAAGGCACTGACATTTCCCTCCACGGAAGCAGAAAAATACACGTTTTAGTTTATTTATTATTCATGCGTGTAATAGTTCTCGCCAAGAACGGATCTTTGATGTCCTCCTACTTGTGAACCAATAAATTCCGCAATAGCCTCCACCCGCTCACCTTTTAAACCTTAAAAATCGAACAGTGATACTTACTTATAAATATACGGGTTACACTAGCGGTCAATCTCATGCAGCTAGCGTTCTTGTTTCGCCCGCAGCAATCAAAATACCAGAATACTCCAGCAGCCCAGCAGGCGCTCTTGCTTTTAGAAGTCGCTTTGTCCTTTTTCGTTGACATGGCCTTTCTGATACTGCAAGCACCCCTCCAGTCTGTTAAGTTTACCCATATAGCGGTGCACGATTTATTGCTCGGTATCCCTTGGCACAGCCTCGCCCTTCCCTCGGCCAAAAACCAGCAACATCCGGTTTTTTCTGGCTTAGTCAATAAAATAGGCAGCAGACTATCTACTCCCACTGCAGGGCAAAGGCCTCTTCCAGATACCTCCAATTATCGATGTCCAGTGCTAAGGGCGGCACACTTCTTTTCGCAGACTTATTGACCTCATATGCCCACCTAACTTTATGCCGGCCCACGGCAGCCCTTGCTTGTCTACCCAAAGTAAAAATTATCAAATGCAAATTTTTCCCTGGTCACACGCGCTCAAAAGAGATCGGCTACACTGTTACTTTGCTTGTTACATTCCCACAACAAGAGGCCTGCTTCGGCTGCATCCGTTAATTGTTGACCTGGTATCTCATTCAGATAAATCACTACCAGTGAATTTCTGTGCAAGGTTATCACGATTGACTCAAAAGACGCGCCTTCTGTACACAAGCATAGAGTATTTAGCTCGAGCCCTTATCACTTTGTGGAAGAGCCGGAATGGCGTACACTCTCTCATAACGGCGTACACTGCATCATATACAAAACAATTAAGGGCCCGAAAGACCACTGAACTCTGAATAGTTCACTCCAAAAAATTGCCGAATGGTGTAACACGTGGCAAATGTCCATCAACAAAAAAAATCAGTGTGTATGACCATTACAGCGAAAACAAATTCCTCTAACTTCTGCTACGTTCTTGAAGGAACCGTCCTTACCAAAGTCAACCAGCACAAATATTTACGTCTCAATCTAACATCAACCCTTCAGTGGGATTCACACATCGACATCATCACTTCAACTGATCTGCGCAAGTTATGTTTTTTTATACGCCTCTTGCGACTCGCAACATGGCGTACCAAGCTGCTGGCCTACACCACGTTCGAACGCCCAATTCTCGAGTATGCCAACCTTGTTTGGTTTCCGCACACAATCTTCAACAGAGATAAAATAGAAAGGGTACAAAGAAAAGCCATCAGGTTTATCTACAACAGGAACACCCGTAACGACTTGCCCACAAGCTTGCTACTTCTTGCTGGTCTTTCAACACTATCGGGCAGAGCAAAAGTAGCGCGTTTGAAATTTGTACACCAGGTACTACAACATCGACTGAAAACAGATGCTTCCAAATATATATCACTCTCAAATTCACGCCTCTCACGACGCAAACACTTGTACGCACTAAAAGAGTACTCTTTCCATAATGATACATTTCAATACTCGCTTTTTCCACTTGCAGTGAAAGAATGGAACGAACTGGACCCAACAATAACAAATGGAGTATTCTTTTCAATTTTCTGCAAATTATTGAATAACTACTTAACCGATCACAATGCCGAACTTTAAACATGTGTACACCACTTTATATCTGTACTTTTTTCCATAGCCACTTGCTTTAAGTACAAATTACCTTCCTTTCAAAGTGCCTTCCTTTCAAAGTCAATGCCACTTTTGTTTGGTTTTATTTTCTATTTGACAAGTATTTCTGTTGCCCACGCGATGAACTCACTTTGCGGTTTTCTCTACATGTACTTTGGATATGGATGCACCCAAGCCCAACCAATGGCGCAGGTAATAGAAAGCTGACGTTCTGAGTCCGGTGCGGCCTCGAGGCTTCGTGGATATCGGCGCCCCCACTCTAGCGCCATCTTGCATTCTTTCAGTGCGGTTACCTCTTTCGGGGATCTTCGGTGAGGAACGAAGCCCTTGTTCTTACTCGGACGGGCACTTGTCAGCAGGGCTAAGCCGAATGATTCAGGCCCGGTGGGGCAACAAAGGAAGGGGCTGTATGCCCCAGTTCATTTCCCTTTCGATGACAGCCGTTCCGGCAAGGTCAACTTTCTGGTATCCCGTCCTGCATTGTTTGGCGACGGCGCTGCGTCCTTTCTTCTGTCCGCCTACTTCGTTGCTGCCTTCCGGGGGCTCTCTACCTTGTCGCGCGGTCTTCGGGGGCAAGGATCGGGTAGCCCGTCGTCGTTGGTGGTTATGGACGATTTACATCCCTCTTTTCTGAATAAGCCTTCTGGCGTCGCGCTTGCTCATGGCACGCCGGTCACCGGCTTCGGCGTTCCGGGGCACCGACGTTCGATGCCCTCTCGCAGTTAGCCGCCCTCTTTTGCTTTCGGCGGCGGACACGGAAAAGATAAACCGTTAGAGTGGTTCTCGTTTTCTTCTTTATTTGTTGTGGCCGCAATTATCCGATTCTTATCTCTTTGCGTGTATATTCCGGAAAAAAAACAGTCACTGCTCTACGAGTAGGGAGGACACAGCTGAGGACTTTCGGTAGAGGGGGGGGGGAACCGAACTAAACTAAGGGAGGCGACCGGTGTGCGTCGTCTTCCTATGAGCAGAGAGGTCCTGCTTCTACTCGTCACTTGGCCCCGCACGGGGCTACTGAGTAATCTTGGTGACGGTACTGGCGATACCGCGGACCCCGAGATCCCAAACATAAGTTGGATCCAAGCGTGGCGATGTGTTTATAGGTGGAGGGATAGAAACCACGAACGGTGGCCGTCGGAGCCCAGGTCAAGCTTCGGCGGATGGGCTTCCTGTCTGTTCACCAGGCAGGGAGCTCCGGGACCTCTTTGACTACCAGGGTAAGGTCAAAGAAGAAAGTACCCCCGTCTCCCTGCTTTCCAATGTATCATATGGCATTTTCCAACCCCCCCCCCCCCCCGAAACGTGATCGGGCCCCGAAAAGGGGCCGCACCGAAGTATCATTTCCGTCCTTACCAACGATCTCAACCCCAAAGCCAGCCAACTATCCCCGCTTCCTGATTATTCAATCCGTAGAAAAAAAAGCCTGTGGCCTCTCTGTCCGTCTTCTTGGTCACAAAGTTCATAGAAGGTATAATAGGAAAATCCTACAAAGCAAAGAAACAGAAAACGGGAGAACTGTTGGTCAAAGTCAATAAGTAGCAGCAGGCAACAAATCTCCTGAGCCAGACACGCATTGCAGATCTTGACATAACGGTCACGCCCCACCGAAGCCTTAACAGCTCACAGGGCGTGATCTGAGATCCTGACCTCATGATTGAAACTGAAACCAATCTGCTGAAGGGCCTGAAAAGTCAGGGCGTAACAGCAGTGAGGCGCATAACGATACGCAGAGAAGACAAAGAATTTCCTACTAAATATCTCATCTTAACATTTCATCGATCAACACTACCAGAATTCATTAACGCAGGATACATTCGATGTTCTGTTCGGCCATTCATTCCTAACCCCCGCCGCTGCTTTAAGTGCCAGCGGTTGGGGCACAGCACCAACTCTTGCCGCGGCCGTCTGACCTGCGCAAAGTGCGCCCAGCATGATCACTCATCTGACAATTGTCCATCTTCAACCCTCACCTGCGCCAACTGCCAGGGACCCCATGCAGCCTATTCTCGAAATTATGAGAAGTTCAACCAGGAAAAGAAGAGTATCCACGTGAAAGTAACTGAGACCATCACCTTCCCAGATGCGCGGAAGAGGTTCGCCTCTTTCCTCTGGGGAGGTTAGCCGACGCAGCTCGCCGGGGGGCGGAGCGGCGTCTGGTTTCTGTGGGGATCCAGTACCGCGAGTCGGACTTGGTCCCGCCACCGCACCCCCCTGGGTTGCCTCAGGCAGCCCAACCCGCCTCCGCACCGCTCGCTGAGCCAGCAGCGGCTGTGGGGGCAACCACGTCTGGTGGAAGCGATGCTGCATCCTCCACTTCCACTCCAGCGTCCCAAGCCACAGGCGAGTGCGCAGAGGAGATGGACTTGGGGGAGCCAGCGGCAGCTCCCACCCCCACCGCACTGCCTGCGCCATCCGAGGCGTTCCTGAACCCCTCGGTGGTTGCGGGCAAGGAAAAGTGCGCCCCAAAGGGTTCACGGTCCAAGAAGCCTGATCCCTCAGGCCCTCCGAGGACATTCGAGGATGAAATGGACGTCGGTCCGTTCTTGTCTGCGGTGCACCGCAAGGAACGCGTCCCGACGCCAAAGCCTCCCGACAAGCCAAAAAAGACGAGAGTCACAGCCCCGAAAGACGACACATAAACAACACAGTCTAATTGCTCCGAACACTTCATAATGGGAAGAGAGAACATAGTACAATGGAACTGCAGAGGCCTTCTGAATAATCTTGACGACGTGTATGAGATTCTGCATAGCAATCAGCCAAGTGTAATGTGTGTTCAGGAAACACATTTGAATTCTAAACACACAAATTTCTTGAATACTTACCTGGTATACAGGAAAGACAGGAATGGCTGCACACACTCTTCTGGTGGTGTGGCCATAATCATTACCATGCCACCCTGTCACTTTAAACACTATCCTTGAGGCTGTAGCAATACGCTTAATAATATTTAATAGGTTGATAACGGTATGCTCCATATACATTCCTCGTGATGTTACACTTTTGAGTTCTGACTTCGAGGCGCTGGTTGACCAGCTGCCCGAACCATACATTCTAACAGGCGACCTTAATACTCACAATTCTCTTTGGGGCTCTTCTCGTACGGATGCCCGAGGTCGCCTGATAGAAAGGTTTCTTACATCCTCTGGAGCATGCCTTTTCAACAATAAACAGCCTACATACCATAACATAAGTCACAACACATACTCACATGTTGACCTGGCCATTGGCTCTGCAATTCTCTTTCCATGTCTTGAGTGGGGTGTGGGCACGAAGCCATATGGTAGTGACCATTTCCCCACTTCATTAACGTATATAGGTACAGGCACGAGCAGTTCATCTTCCCATAAATGGTTTAATGAAGCAAGAGCTAACTGGAATACATTTACAGAGACATCCAAACTACACCACACATTCATAGGACACCTACACGTTGAAGAAGCTACCCAACTGCTCACGGCGCACATCCTCGACGCCGCCGAAAAGTCCCTTCCCCACTCCTCTGGTGCCTCGCGCAACCAGCGGAGGCCGTGGTGGAATGAGGACTGCAGGAGGGCGCGAGAGGCCCAGAACAAGGCGTGGGGTGTCCTTCGTCGGTACCCCACGTCGGGTAACCTCATTATGTTCAAACGGGTCAAGGCGTTAGGAAAACGTGTGCGTCGTGAGGCAAAACTAGAGAGTTGGCGTTCCTTCATAACATCAATAAACTCCTACACAGACACACGGAAAGTATGGACAAGAATATGCAAACTCAAAGGACAACAAACACACAGCCTGCCTCTGGTCAGCACAACAGGGGATACACTCGAAAACCAGGCTGACACACTCGCACAACACTTCCAACGCGTTTCCAGTTCAGCACACTACACAAACACTTTTATGAAACACAAACAAATGGCCGAAAAGAAGCCTTTACATGACAATGACAGGTCAGCCACTTCTTATAACTCTGAGTTCACACTTCATGAGCTGAGGGGTGCTCTGAGCACGTGTAAACCCTCAGCTCCAGGCCCAGACAACATTACATATACAATGATACAGAACTTACACACAGACACTCTTGTAACACTTCTTCACCTTTTCAACAAGATATGGGTTTCGGGGCACATTCCAAAGTCTTGGAGGGATGCCATAGTTGTAGCATTTTCAAAAGAAGGGAAGGACCCTTCTTCTCCCCCAAGCTATCGACCCATTGCCCTGACCAGCTGCCTGTGCAAGCTTCTCGAGAAGATGATAAACCGGAGGCTTGTGTACTTTTTGGAGTACAACGGTCTTCTTGAGAGCTGCCAGGCAGGCTTCAGGGCAGGGAGATCCACAAACGATCAACTTGTGGCACTAGAGTCATACATTAAGGATGCCTTCATTCCCAAACAATTCTGTCTTACAGTGTTTTTTGACATAGAGAAGGCCTATGACACCGCATGGCGTTATGGCATACTTACTGACCTTAAGTCGTTTGGTGTCTCTGGTAACATGTTAAATACCGTTATTAGTTATTTGTCAGAGAGAACCTTTCGCGTCAGAATTGGTTCTGCACTGTCAAAGGTACACGTGCAGGAAAATGGAGTGCCGCAAAGTGGAGTTCTAAGCGGCACTCTCTGCATAGTAAAGATGAACTCCCTTGGGAAGGCACTGCCGTCTACAATTTCTTACTCTATGATTGTAGATGACGTGCAGATATCGTTTAAATCTTGTAATATGTCAATATGCGAACGTCAAGTCCAGCTCGGCGTCAGGAAACTTGGCAGCTGGGCAGGCAAGAATGGTTTTAAATTGAATCCTGCAAAAAGCTCCTGCGTTCTGTTCTCTAGGAAGCGCGGGATCCTTCAAGACCCAGACATTACACTTAATGGCGTGTCGCTTCCTGTGAACAAGGAGCACAAGTTTTTAGGTGTTGTTTTTACCAGAAACTCACATTCATCCCTACCATCAAGAAACCTAAACATAAATGTCTTAAAACAATGAATATCCTGAAGGTTCTCTCCCATCATTCGTAGGGTTCCGACAAAAAACTCCTATACGGCTCTATACTGCTTTGGTTGGGTCTCGTCTGGACTATGGCAGTGTGGTATATGGGTCAGCGAGTAAAATAGCATTGCGAATGCTTGACCCTGTACTACACTTTCCGCTACGGCTTGCGTCGGGTGCTTTTCGCACTAGCCCAGTCGAGAGTCTATATGTTGAATGTAATAAGTGCAGCCTTGAGAACCAGCGAACGTACATGGACTTATTTTATGCTTTTAAAATTTCATCTCAGAATAACCACCCTTTTTATCCTGTCCTTAACGACACATCCACATCTGTGCTGTTTGTGAATCGCCCGTCCGTTACTCCGCCTTTCTCACTTCGAGCGAGAGAGCGAGCCTCGGGTCTGAGTGCTTCATTTTTAGACGTGTACAGGTCATCCTCTTTAAACATTTTACCACCTTGGCAAGTTCGCCCTGTGTTGTGTGACCTTTCTTTTTAAAGCTTGATAAAAATCAGGTACCGCGAGCTGCAATACTGCAGCACTTTCTTTCTTTGCAGTTCAAATACCCACTTGCTGAATTTTACAGTGACGCGTCTAAAACCTCCACTATGGTCTCCTGCGAAGCTCATGGTCCGAATTTCAGTGTAGCCAGAACCATGAGCGTCCACACAACAATTTTTTCAGCAGAAGCATATGGAATTTTACTGATTGTACGACACATACTTGAAAATCAAATTCCAAAGTCTATCATCTACACATATTCCTTGAGTGTTGTTTGCGCACTGTCATCGCATACACCCCCCAAAAACCGCATAGTTAATATTGTATTTGACACTATCAAGTCTGTGTATGCAAAGAAGCATCAGCTGCTCCTCTGCTGGGTTCCAGGGCACGCTGGGATCGCTGGGAATGAGTTGGCAGACGAGAGGGCTGCTGCTGGTGCACTCAGGAACACTGTACACATAACAACCGTACCCTACACAGACCTCAAGCCACACATAAGACAACACCTGCGCAGAACGTGGCAAACACACTGGGACGAACAGACAGACAACAAACTACATGTAATAAAGCCACACATGGGACGGTACACAGCTGACTCACGCAACAGACACACGGAAGTCGCCTTGGGTAGGCTGCGGATAGGGCACACCCATGCGACGCACTCGCATCTGCTGACGGGATCTTCTAGACCCCAGTGCAGCAGGTGCGGAGAGGCCCTATCCGTAGTGCACATACTAATCACATGCAAGGCACTTCACACAACACGACACAAACACTTCAGAGAACTCTACAGACAACATATTCCCCTACATTCATTGTTTTTTCTTGGTGACGATGCCATTGTTTCTGTGAAACGTGTGTTTGAGTATTTGTCAGATGTCAAGTTTTGAAATCTCATTTCCTATCACGCATCATTACATCTGGCCCTATACACCAGCCATGCTCATTGTCGTTTTGTGATTTAACTTTTGTTTTTACTGACTTTACTTAGTGTTTAACGTTTCACCCCTCATATATGACTATTATTTTGCCGCTCTTTGCCCCAGTTGGCCTTGCGCCATAAACATCCAACCAACATCCAACCATCATCATTACTCGTCACTTGGACATCAAAGAAGAAGGAAGGGAAGGGAGCCTTCGCATTCGCTTTTAAACGTGAACTAGATGTCGGGGCTGAGGGAATTTGTTGCTTTCCGAAACTAAACTGCGGTGGCCTACACTACGCAAAGACTTTGTATGTCTATGTCTTTACATTGTGTACATGTCTGTACGTCTGTATTGTTGTCTGTATTCTAGTGTCTACACCATTGTTGTGTCTATACCATTGTTTTGACCTTCCCCTTATGTAACACCCCGCAAGAGCTCCCTGAGGGAAATGTCAATGATGACGATGCTGAACAACTCTACGATTCTGCACGTGAAGTGAAAGTGTGTGGTACCCTTTTATTGTACTGTTTATTGTTGTTTTTGCTTGTTGGTCAGTGTTAGGTCATCGCTGTGGTTCCTGTTGAGCTTTTATGAATGCCCACCTACTATGGTCTCGCCCGAGACTGGCAGTATTGAAAAAAAAATAAGAAAAAATTAGGTCGGGCCATGAGCAGCTGTATACTCGACGTTGTCTGCCAATCTATCTACACTCGTTAGCATTGATGACATCAAGACTACCTTTGACCCCGTACATCAAATGGCTACTTCAAACATTTTCACCCCATACGGAAGACTTGCTATGCGTTCAGCTTTACATTCACTATACATTAAATATATTACTTTCATTACACAATGCATCTCAACAAATCTTAGCAGCGAATAAACCTACAGTGCTGACAATCTTAAGTTTCTCAGAACAATGAGTTTCGGGTTAATTATTCAAGAATTCATAACAGCCCTATTGCACCTCGCCCATTACAGTGACTTCCCTTTATGCACAATTATGCATCATGTCAATTGCCCTGAACAATAGCAATCTGTTAACACGTAACGTGTTCGCGCGCTCCTTCGGAGCCACGTGCATATCTTGGGTCTCCAACGAGGCAAATCATGTAGCTGTGATATTCCGTATGAGAACCAATAGGTCCAAAATCTCCTGGATGGCCATGGAAGTGCGAGAAGACATGTGAATTGTTGAACCACTTCAAGTAAGCAAATTTTGATACTGACTGCGTCTCCAGCTACGAAGCTGGAGGTCCTCCATCACCGAACGCCCTCTAGTCAGTGTTCTCACACCCCGTGCACTGCTCTCTTTTGTTACCCCGAGCGGTGTTTCCCTGGGGATGGAATCGTGCGGCTCACTGCCGGGACCTTCATTCTTTTCTCGGCCGTGGCGGCCGCCTTTCTGGTAGAGGCCACAGCATAAACACAAATGCGTTGCAGATTTCGGTGGAGGGGAGGATCTCCAGATGGTCAAAACAATTCCGGGGCCTTACACTACACACGCCTCCTCACCTGTGTATTGTCGCTGTATTAAACCAACACATTCGGTCAATCCTCTATATTATAAGTTTCATATACACGGTTGTTCGAGATTCGGCAATGTGGCTTTTGCTAATTGGTCCTCGTTGAAGAAGATGTCAAAAAATTGCTTGAGCACCGGAGCTGTGCACGTGCCGTTGAGTGGAATCAGCGTTATTAAGATAGCGAACAGTTGTTTTGTTTCTTTCTTCTGTACACAAACCAGTCCTTAAGCTAGCGACATGTTCCTAATTTTTTTAGGTATGCAACTTCACAAGTTTCTTTTATAGCCTTTATCTCTCATCAATCCCCCTTCTAATACCCAGCTTTCAAAGATCTCTCCTAAAGTGGTCGTATCTCGTTGTGTTTATGGCCTAGGCTGGGTGTAACTGCGACTACCGTCTCCACATTAACCGTCACCATAAAATTTTTCCTAAAATGATCTTGTGCCTATCTATTTCGTACAGCTCGTCGCATGTGCACCACCTTTTCTCAACCATGCATATGCAGTGATGCTTTTTGCTGGGTCTCAGCAGTTTTGGCCAAACATTCTGTACACAACCCTATTTTGCCAAATCCTGAAACCCACCAAACGCCTGAAAAACAGAGAGGCGAGGTCCCTCAAACCTTGGGCTACTGCAAAGATACTGAAGTAGATTACACTCCTTCTCTCACAGCCCCAGAAAAAAATATCTAATCACGGGCAGGCAGTCGAGACCGAAAAACTCGTTAAAATCCTCGACATGGTAACAGGAGATTAAACTATTGGTTTCTACATTACCGAACTCCACTGCTCTTGTGCTTTGGATTTTTCGGTAATGGAACATTACGGTGAATGTGTAGGCTCATCAACTCGCCCATCCACTGTGCCCTGTTTTTTTTACTGACGTAGCCCTTTGTAGAACGATACGAAGCTGTTCCTGTGATAGGAACTTCTGAATGTCTGCATCCGGCTTTCTTTGATGAAACGCCTCGGCCCGCCATCTCAGTCACCACTCACCGTGCTTATGCGGGGCTTCTCGTGGTAATTGAAACGTAGGCTATGGTTTACTTTGCCACAATGCACTTATCACTAACAATCCTAAACCGGGCCCTTGCAGAAGTGCACTTCTCTACATGTTTGTGCACTTCTCCACATTTGCTACATGTCGAAGACTGGGTGAATCCGATACAGAGGATGGCCCACGACAGCCAATGAACTCACGAATACTCCTACAAAGCTTTAACTTGTCGTTCAAGCATTCTGTAATCGGTGAGTACTTCTGACATCGGTCTCCACAGGTAAGGAGATATCCCAAGCCAACCATTATCCCGTAACCCACAGTCGGGTATTTTGTTGTCTTGCCTTGAGAACCGGTCGCCAGCGGAACCCTTCTTCTCGCACCTGCACAACTTCTGTGCCTTCACAAGAAGTAGACGCGGTAAACTCTTCCTGTGGAATAGTCGACGACTTAGCGAACACGCCTCCATAAGTAACAAAAGTCATGTTAACTACAACCTCAGAGTGCCATGGTTTGCTTTCTTATCATTGTCGGCCTACGGTGTAAAAATATCGAGTGTCAGAAAGAGCCAGCGCTTGCAGAAACCAGAAATCTTTATCTGAGGTGATCGAGTAATTATACCTCCATCTCCAAAATGAGGCAGATTGTTAAATTTTCCCCGTCATACGTACAGGCGGAGGCCACGTGGTGACTTTAGGCTCGAGGTACCTGATTTGTGTCATGAATTCCTGTATCAAGTATCGAGCTTTCCTTTTCAGGGCCAGGATGATGCTTAAAGCTCCATTGAGTGTGCCAGCCATGTGCTAAGCAAAGCCGAACAGAATTACTCCAGAGTTTTGAATTTATTTTCCAGTGATTGAGTCAATCAACGCTATTGGCCTAGAGTTGAAGGAACGGCCGTTTAGTTTGTTACACATCACAGCACGCTACGGTTATTGCTAACATAAAATATTCTTGCGAACAATGAAATAAAATACCAGATAAGAAGGGCATGGACACTTACCGTTCGTCGCGAAGTGCTATGAAAAAACCCAGGCACATATCAACGATGAAGACGGCACCTTCCTTGGGGCTCTAAAGACCTCGTGCATGGCCGCAAGACAACGGTGGGAGTCTGAGCGTTACAATTTGTCTACGCGGCCTGAATGGAAATAGTAGGTTGCATCTGCAATTTTGACCCGTCATAAATTACGATTTTACTGGGAAACAACGTACCTTGAGAAACGTTCACACAAATAGCCGCTCTTCGTTCCTGCGTTCCTGGACGTGTACACAACGTCCGCGGCAAAATCGTACTGCCATGCCATGATGAGTCAGCCGCCGCTCAACTTTGCTGTAGTCACACGCAGGCCACAATGCACTAAAATTAGTATTGTCCTCCCTCCCCGAAATATGGTCGGCACTTCATAATATACAACAGTGCAAGCTGGAAAAAGCTCTTGTTGCATGGTCTGCATATTTTGCCAGCCTGTTGATTACGGGTGAGCAACTTACAAAAAGTGAGAAAATCTCTGCTCCACTCGTTTGTAATATCTCACGCTTGTAATCGTAGATGTAAAAACTAAGCTTTATATTAATCAGTATAGATAATTCAAAGAATTGTAATGGGATATACTTAAAAAAACTGGCAAAGTCCTAATTTGGTATTCTGCTTTGCAACATGGCGCTGCCTCTTCTCACAACCAACCCGTCATTGTTATGCGGATATTTTGTAACAAAGGGCATCGAGCGGGTGAATGCCATTAGCCACCTCAAACAATAAACAAACACTCACAGCAGAAATGACTGAGAAAGAACCCTAAAAATGCCGTCATTATATGATCGCCATTTTTACTGGCGTGAGGAGGTCCCCTTTGTTACTTTTTCATGCACACGGCTGCCTGGGATACAACGCATTTTGTACCTCAACCTTGTGCTAGAGCTGAGCAATCACAATGGCAGACGCTCTTAATTCATATTTTTTAGGTGACATCCATCACAGGTATACACAACTCACCTCCTGTTGGGTGGGAATGGCTAAAAAACTGCGTAAGGGGCGAAGTAAATAGCAACTTGTTGACGCTGGTGGCTCCAATTTTCGTCCGTGACATGTAAGTTTGCAATCTGGCGATGACGTAAAAATATGGACCCCTGTTTCCCGCGACCATCTTTCCGAGAAACTTGTGAATATTTATTTTACCGCTACAAATACATCACCTTCAAAAGAAAAGTCAGATACAGAATGACTTCTGATGAACTTCCAGCATGGGAATGAAAGCCAAATGCACAAATTGTGCATGCTGTGTGGAATAATCCCGATAACGAATGATAGCGTGACAGCTTTAGCCCGCCTAAGTTCCCACACTTCATCGGTACCCTGCCTGAAATAGTCTCAACATTTTCAAGACGGGGAGTGCGCGGCATTTAGTGTTCGTTGTTGTCTCGCCCTTACCAGCCGTTAAGGATAGCTTTTAAAAAATCATCAAGCAAATATCGCGAAGATGCAGTATGAAGGCAGCACCGACTGCGACCGGCTTCATCGGCAAACTTGGTCTCTGTTCTTCAGCTGACAGCATCGAGTACACTTCTTCTGTAATACCTCGCCCGTCGGGTTCCTAGGATTGCCCGTCTCATAATAAATATACCGTAGCAAAAGCTTTCTTGTTTATTTTTCATTTTGTCTCGGTAAATATAACTATCTACAAGAAGTTGCACAATTTAGGGCTTTTTACCAAAAACCTATCGTGGAGCAAACGTCTTGTATATGTAAAACTGAAATTTTTTGAACGATACAGACCTTGCAGTAGCCTATAAGCTAAACTTCTAAAATGTTTGGAAGTAGCACTAACGTTAACAAAATGGATTTTTACAGTATCCTCAAAAAACGAGACATGATTCATTACTGCGACTACAAAAACTACGTATACATTTGAGGCCGTGACACATACCGGAAAACAGAAGTTCCCTCCAATTACAGTTCGGGCCGGCACTATCAGGTCAACAAGCGCATGCTTCAGACGAATGAGTTTACCCGCATTAATAAAGATAACAGAGTGGATTCCTTGACAAGGCAAGCGTTGAGGGGGGCAGCAGAAAGTTGTATGGGCAGGTGATGTCAAGATGTTTGCTGGGATAAATTGGTCGCGGTTTGCACAGGACCGAGTATATGGAGAAAAAGGGTGAGGCCTTTGCCGTGCCGTGGGCGTAGATAGGCTAGCGATGATGATGATGACTTTGATGACATGAGGCACTTTTTATAAGTGTGAGGGAAATTATTTGTGGCCAGCTGAAAAACGGGCCAGTTTTGCAAGTTTGGCCTTGTTTGGCCAATTCCGCCTACATTATCCTGATGTAATGTGGCCGCCAGTATGTAGGCCAAACTGGGCAATGCCTGAACCTAAGGCTTATGGAGCACGCGAAGTCTCAAAGCAAAATGCACTGGCTGGCTCCTCTCGCACGCGTCCTCCTGCCAGTGCACTCCTGAATTTGAGCAGTGTAAAGTGACAAAGCACTACGGACATCAGCGCAAGCGTGAGCTGCAGGGAGCATACAAGATTTACAACTGTGGCGCTGATGCGTAAGCACTCCTTGTGTTGCCTTGTCCCAAAAGGACATAGCGTTTATTTCGGCCTAAGCGAAATGGTCGAACTGCAGTAATATGATAACGCAAAGATGCTGTTTCTTGTAAACATTTTTAACGTTTGTTGTGATGTTTCTATATTTTTTCCACCCTCATCTTGCTGTAAGCTTTTCGTTTATATTTCTGAGACGCAAAAAAACATTTTGTTAGTAGTCACCGATGTGTGTGTAGCCTTCTGTTTTTGTCCCGTTTTGAGCACTGTTTTTTTTGAAGCCCAGATTACACCTCAGGAGGTACGTGGGCTGTTTTTGGTAGCAGGCGTCTCCTCAATTTACTTTTGGAGCCTGGTTGTAGTGAAAAACCGGATGCCAGGAGAATGTGTCATATCTGAATTTCTTTGAAAACACGTTCATCAGAGAATAAAGAAAGGTCACTTATTTACCGTGTGTATCCTATTGTTTCCTGGGCCCCTTCAGGGCCATAGCTTTTGAAATTTTCACCAAATACCCAAGGCATGCAAATTGTTGCTCCGGTGTCGTGTTCTCAGTGAGAGTAATTATGTCGACCTACGCTCTGCCCAAGATGCCAAATGTTTTTTTTTTTTTTGTGAAGTGGACAGCCAGCACAATTTTGAAATTGCCGTGCTAGAGCTGAAGAAATTCTACTTTTTGAGGTCATCTGTAGGCATCGCTGCTCGCGCGGGAAATCTGTTGCCATTGTCAAAAACGGACACACGGTTACGCTGGAGTCACTGCCAAACACTACTCACTCGCAGATCCACCTGTAAGAAGTACCATTGTTTCGGTGGCGGGAAAACCGGTAGCCAAGCTCCAGCAGCCTTCCCTCGCTTACCTAACTTTAGGTTCCAGTGTTTCAGTGGCTGTTGAGAAGGCTGTCTCTTCAGTAATCACTCATATAACGTCTGGCACATTCGAAAGTGTGTATCCCAAAGTAGAAATCAGCAGGAGCCATATTTGCACCCCGCTCTTTACCTGAAGTGAATCAACAAGTTTCTACGGTCTCTGAGAGGCCGCTGCTCTAGGCAGAAAATATTGCCTTGGATATTGCTTCTAATAGCAAAGGTTTCGGACCACCTAGTGCTGAAATCCTGGGAGTGACGCAAAAGACAAATCCAAGAAAGTTATATCTGTTTTAAAGCTAAAAGATCAGATACTAGAGGTTGCAGTTGCAGCAGCATGTCTCTCCGAATCATAGGGGTTCTAAAAGTTCTTCAGTTCAATAGTCGCTCTGTTTCAGCTGGCTTTGCGAATTTAATTTTTTTGTGCAACCAGTTTTCTCCGGACGTATTTTTGAATAGGAAACCTGGCTGAGTAGCAACCAATAATTTTTTCTTTATAATTACCGCACGTTCAGACTAGACAGACATACAGGACGTGGCGTTGGGATAAGTTTGATTTCAACAAGTTTGCCCACAACGCAAAACTTTCCAACTTCAACCCCCAGAATCTGAAAGTTTATTGCAGGAGTTAAATCTGCATGGTTGCCTCTCCTTTTCATTGGCCAACGTTTAGTTTCCTAGTGGTGTCGTGGATTCCGAACCAATTTATGTGGCTATTGCTTCTTGTGTACCTCACCTTATCTTTGGTTGAGACTGTAATTCCCACCTCCTTAGTTGGGGCTTCCGGACGGATTATTGCGGGAACCGCTTGTTGGATTGGACTAGAGATAACGACTCAGCATGCAATAATTCGAATTCTCCAACCTACTATAACGGACAAACGCAATCAGTTTTGAGTTTACTGTATCTTCTCGCGGTGTTTCAGTGTCTTCTTAATTGACTGTTCGTGGCGGATCTAGTTGTGTCCACAACCCAATGGGTTTTGACATTGTGTGTGCCATTTGTTTACATGATCGCCAGAGCGGATCTTTTGTTAACTATAAGAGGTTTGAAATCTCTCTGATGAAGTCCCTATACCCCCTGGTCACACAAAACGAAGCTGGATGTCCGACAGGTTGTTTCCGCCATTTCCACTTCAGCACTGTCGTGATTATTTGAAGTCATGTGGAAGAAGTCAGTATCACTTTTCCACGGTGGGACAAAAAATGTTCGTGCCTGTTTACACGTAGAAAGGCGCCCAAAATAAATCTTTGCCACAACATATTCCTGCTGAACTGGTGCGGCTACAAATATTTTTAAGGGGTATTTATGCACGCAGCTTCCAATGCTAGACAGATTTACAACACAGATCAATGTTCGTGTCTCTCCAAGACTAACCATAAGCGTGCGTTTTTCGATATCTTCGATCGCGGAAAGTCTATGGTGCTATCTTCAGGTGAGCTTTCAGAGTCATTGGACTCGATGGCTGATGGGGTACAAATTCGTTCTTTTATCTGCTTCAGCAATGTCTTCTACTCCGTCAGACGTGGTAGAAGACTTCATTGACGTAACTCTCTCAGAGCTTGCTGACGTCATGAATAAATGGACTGCAGCTGCTGCTGGCTAGGGAGGCCGCACTACTCAATCGCTAAAACTATCATTTGATGAGGCTCCAAATCATTTACTTAACATGATCAAATATTCAATAAAACGCTTTGATCCACATTGTATGGCGTAATGTAAAACTCTTCCTGTATATGAAAATGCTGGTCAAAACCTGGTGACCGAAAACGTCAGGCCTACCGCATTGACTTCCAACGCGGTTAAACTATTCGAGCGAATCCTGCAGCAGCGCATAATCCATTTGATGTCCAATTCTAGAAATTTACCCCAAGGTAAATTATTTTGCCCAGGTTTGTTAATTTGGAACGAGCATGTGGACATTGAAAGGCGGATTAAACTAGCCCGCAGCACAGCCAGTTTGCAGCTCTAGTGACCCTAGATTAGCAAAAGTTCTTCACAGCGTTGAATACCATTGGTTGTCGTCAATTGCAAGTATTGAACTTCGTTAGGTACTACCGCTTTGATTTACAATTCGTTGAGGGACAGGCAGTTCAGTTGGCTACAATTGAATTATACTGCCCCACAGCAGCCCTTGCCTAGGGGTGTACCGCAAGGTGTGGTCCTTTCCCCTATTCTTGTTGATATCCTTGTCAGCGCTATTCCGGTGGTATCTGGGGTCTCAACATAAGTTTATGCGGATAATATTTCGGTTTTTCAATCAACACCTGACATTGCAGCCTTTTACGCATTCTTGCAGTCGAATATTCTTGCCTCCTAGTTGGACAGTATTTATCGTCATTTATTGTTCAAAATTCTTCCTTACTGGTTATTCCGGTGTAAACACCCTGTTAACGATACCATCAGGTTCCGACAGCGCCTAATTCCTCAGGTACTTTCTTTAAAGTATCTTAGGATAATATACACCAGTGAGTTTGACTGGACCACACATATAACCCTCATACAGGCCCATGGTGCACGTGCTGTTGGTATGTTGAGGCGTCTAAGTCTTAGAAAGAAAATGGTATGCGGGGAGAGACTCTCCTTATGATGTACAGATTCTACGTTCGCGCCATTTTAGCGTTTGGGTGTGTGTTATTCGCTGCGTCCGCGGCATATAGGCTACATGGTCTGGTTTTTCGAGAGCGGCCGGCCCTTCGCTGCTGCTAAGGGTTACGTAAGAATTCAGCTAATGAATTACTTGGAAGCGTACGTTACTCCTCGGCCAAGTAGGTTTCGGATACTTACTTTGGAAACCTTTCTCAGAGGTGATGACTTTGGGAAAAACTGGAAGCAGTGCATCTTTCTTGCTTAACAAGTTGCGCTTCTGGCTTAGCAGTGCTCAGATTCTTATGTATGCTCAGCACCTTTGTTTGAGAGCTTTCTTCTGCATTGCGTGTAGCGACAGATCAGGGTTTTAATTACTTGACAGGGAGTTCTCTTTCTATCACTTCCCGGAAAATTTTTCCCAAAAATGTCAAACTGGTACCAGCCTGACAGCTCAATCATCTCCCACGAGATCATTTGGCCCCCCACAGCAAAATACTATAACATATACAGATGCCTCTAAACGAGAAAAAAATACGGTAGAGGTATATTGTCCCTTTCTCTTAACTTCCTTTTCGGTTCGCATGTCTATTTTATCCCCATATTTTACGCAGAATTCCTGCAATGGTCCTAGCACTACGAAAGCTGAAAGCATCAATTATATCTCCAGTCATAGTTACGAATTGTTTTTTTTTGTATGTCTAGCCATTTCTTCTCAAGACACTCGCGTTGTTTGGACGTTTCGGTCACTATACCCCTCGTCTCAGTAAAATTCCCCCTTCTTGTGTTCCTGGACGTTTGGGGATCACACTCAACGAGTCCGCATTTCCCGATCAAGGATAGCACTCACCGGACCGGTTGTATACATCATTAATAACTGCAATACATCGTTGCATACATGCATGATGCAATACAATACATCATTGTATACACTTTTATTAACCGCTGCTAGGTACCACATGTTGTTGAAACTTCAACAACAGCTAGAATTAGTTTTATTGACATTAAGAGATTTTAATCATTTAAAATTATCATGGAAGTCTTAACACTGCCCTTCACGCCACTTAGGGGTGCATATTACAGCCCTACGTTGTCGAATGCCATATTTAAACAGTTACTTACACAGGCTGATTGGAATGCAATCACTCATTGGCATCACCAAAATGTTTAAGGAGGCCTCACCAGCTACATTGAATGGTATATATTTTCGTTTGTTTAATTTTGACAAACTATATTGTGCGTGTTTATGGACCGTATTTCGGAGCTTGGACTGTCGGATGTCGCCTTATCTAGAGTTTTGGATGAAGGGACCCATTCCTCACGCTCCCAAGCAGATATGAAGCATCCGATGTAAATGTACGCATCACATGACCGTTGAGCGCACTCCGGACCGCGCTCCCAGACTTGGCACGATTGTGGGAGCCCTTCGTTTGAGGCGCCAGCGCTGCGTGCGTTATTAGCACCACGAGTGGCGCAGGCCGTGCGACGGAGGTGAGAGCCACTGGTGGTCTGTGCGCGTCCATCTCCACTGCGTGCTCAGTTGTACTGGGGGCCGGGGAACCAGAAACAGGAGGAGCGGTCTCTTAGGAGCTTGTTGCACCAAAATCGCTACAACTGGTCACTGCGGTGTGATGGAGGGTTGTTTGGCTTCCTGAGGCAACCCACGATGTAGCGCTGGTGGGAGAAAGTCTGAGTCGAGGTTCTAAGCCCCTCCCGATACTAGACACCACTCCCCTGCTTGGCGAGCTGCGTCACGCCACTCACAAGGTGATAGAGGAAAATCTCTTCCGCCCCAGGAAAGGCGTTTTCTGATAATTTGGTGTTACTGATGTTGATTTCGAGTTTCAGGTTCTGGAGTAGGTCGTATGTGGTCCACTGCAGTTAGGAGATGGGACGTTTTCAGAATTGCTTTTGTCGGTAGCGAGGTCCTGTGCGGCTCATTTCCCACGGTTGTTTTGCCACGGCAAAGGTTGTACTGGCACGAAGCGCTGGCTCGTGAAGCAGGCGTGAGGTTTTGGTATGTACGACGAATGGAACATCCTATGAAGCTTGCGTATACATGATCGGGGAGTGGGAACCGTTTCAAGGTTTGTTTTATTCAAATGTGTCAAATGTTAGGAATATTTTATTTCCTGCGCATCGTAATGAGGCGCACGGCTCAGGCGCATTTTTAATTGAAACCTTCGAGAAGGTCGGCGTCTCTTTCGCTAGGAAGATGTGTCTGAGAAGTCGCACCCTGGGAGCTGTTCAGGCATTAGCGGGGTGCGATCATCATGTACAGAATAAGGATGCGGGTTCGGGCAAGAAGGCAGCGGGCTTGTTGTTTGGTAATAATTTCGACAAGGGTTTCTTCCTTCCTGTGCTTTTGAGCTTCATACTTTTCACCTAATGCATCTTGCAGAAATCTTGAGACCAGGAATACGGACAGTGAAGGGAAAGCTTTTGCTGAGTGAGATAACTCGATTACAAGAAACCGTGAACAGCTGTTGATGGTTATTGAAAAGACGGCTTTGAAAAGAGGTGGAAATAAAACTTCGGTTTAACCCCATTTCGGAGGCCGATCAAGATTGGATGGACGGGGTTGTTTAGACAATATCACACAACATTGTGTAAAAGCAGGAAAGGGGGTACTTAACTTGCTCGGTTTAGCCTGATGCCAAAGACGTCCCGGAAATCCCTGCCTGGTACAGCTTGACCACGCCCATCCGCTGCAGCTTGACCACGGCACCGATGGACACGATTGGTGTTTCAACCCTTCACATTAAAACTCATTACCACGGTTTGTAGAGAGTAAATGGGGGGCTCGGGTTCCGAGGTGTTGGCGAGACAATCACCGTTAATACTGAACAGGACCCATGTGGGGACGTTTTTTTTTGTTTTTCAAACCATTTTTTGAAAGGCAGAGAAACATGAACCCATAAATCTTTTAGCTAACGTTTGCTGCTTTACTCTAATATAGTGGGACATTTACCTAGTTTGCATAAAAAATGTGAGTTATTCAATTGTTTGTGACAATGATTTCGCACCCCATGTTTATGCACTTACCTGAATTTTCAGAAGTGGAAAGAGGTAAGCTCTTTCTGCCAGCAAATTACAAACAGTTTACGGTTACCTATTAAGAATATTGATTCAAGAACCCCAACATTTCTCATTTTTCTGAAGAAAACGTTCCCAATTTTTTGGTGGGCCAATAAATATTAGAAGAAATGTTCTACTCTACTACTCAAAAATAAAGCTTTTGGTGGAGAAAATTTTCGTTTTACAGTGGCGGTGTTGTCACCTGAAATTGCTTCAAGCAATTTTGGAAAACGCCAGTAAGCACGTTCTGCATGCTAGTAGCGCCATATTTGATTAAGAGCTCTGATTTACAAAATTTGTGTCCACTTTACATTTCGCATAAAGTACGCGTATTGTCTTTTTGCTATATATGCGGTGTAGTATGCAAGTGTGAATTAGAAATATGTGCATAATTGCAATCATGGTTAAGGGGTTTATTGGGGCTCAGGAACACCGAAGAAGAAGTCAGAAGACAAGGGGTGATGCCGAGCCAGCTGAACCTGTTCTTTCTCATCTCCTTCTGATGATGATAGATGAGGTGTGCCAAAAGCATGGCAGTGATGATGATCCGCGATGGTGCACTGCAATGGCGCTCTCAGGGAGTGTATGGCGCTGTTAGGAAGTGTCCTGCAGTCTTCGCTACAATTCCCCCCCGTGGAAGAAGACGCCATCCTATCGAATTACGGAGCAGACGAAACCAGAGGCTCGAGATATGGTTTCAAGCGCTTCACGTGGACAGTCTCACGCCTACGGCGGCGAAGGTCTGCCGAGAGGGTCATAGGCTCTCAACGATGTAGTTTACTGGTGACGTGCGCTCCAAGACGCGGTAGGGGCTATGATACGTGGCGAGAAACTTCGTAGACAATCCCGGGGTGGTCGAAGGAATCCAGAGCGAAGCCAATGACCCTGGCGAATACGTCGGTGCTATAGGTGTGTCGTCGTGGCGAGATTTTTGCCTCCACTGGTCTTCAGTTGTGAAGGTTTCGGCGAGTTTTTGCACTCTTCCGCGTGTTTGGTGGCTTCTGATGCTGGGGTGCACTCCGACACATCCGAGCGATAAGGAAGCACGGTGTGGAGAGTGCATGATGGCTCTCGTCCGTAGAATAGGTAAAAGCGGAGAAGCCGGTTGTGGTCTGTATGGCCGTGTTGTATGCGTACGTCCCATACAGGAGCACATGGTCCCAGTCATCGTGGTCCGACGAGACGTACACAGACAGCATGTCTACAAGAGTTCGGTTAAAACGGTCAGTGAGGCCATTAGTCTACGAATTGTGCGATGAAAAATACGGCACTCAGTGAGGAGCTTCGCGACAACATCGGACACGAAGACGCGTCCTCGGTCACTAAGGAGCTCTCGAGGCGCCCCGTGGCGCAATATGAAGCGACGTAGTAGAAAAGAAGCAACGTCTCCTGCTGTGGCGGTAGGCAGTGCAGCGGTTTCAGCGTAGCGCGTGAGATGCTCGACCGCAACATTCACCCATCGATTCTTGGTGGCTGTGTAGGGAAAGGCCCATACAGGTCAATGCCTACACAGTCAAATGGTTTCGCTGGGCAAGGAAGGGGCTGCAGCGGACCAATAGAACCTGACAGCGATGACATGCGGCGTTGGCAGGTCGCACATCATCGGATGTACTTGCGCACAGTTATACATCCCTCCGAATATTAGCGCAGGCGGATACGCAGGTATGTTTTTAGAACCCCTGCGTGGCCACATGTGGGATCGGCATGAAGGGTGTCAAAAATCTCGATGCGCTGATAACGAGGAATGACAAGCAGCCACTTCCATCCTTCGTTGTCGTAGTTATGGCGATACAGGAACTCGTCGCGAATAGTGAAGTGCGACGGTTGCCTGCGCCGGGCTCGCAATCCGTGAGGGGGTGAAGCGCCAGAAAGCAAAGACATCAGAAAGAAAGACATTTCGCTGCTCTGTTTGCATGTCGGAGAAAAAAAGTGGTTGATTGTCAGCGTCGGTAGTACGGAGGCACTTGGAGTCGTGGGACACTGACATTGGAGAATAGGAGAGGACATCGGCATCGGCGTGTTTGCTGCCGTATCGACATACAACCCTCATTTCGTACTCCTGGTGCCACAGAGCCCACCGTGCGAACCGCCCTGACGGATCTTTTAGTGTGGACAGCCAACAAAGTGCGTGGTGGTCTTTGACCACGTCAAAAGGACGACCGTACAAATAGGGCCGGAACTTGTCCAGCGCCCAAACAATGGCCAAGCACTGCTTCTCCGTCACGGAATAGTTGGATTCGGCTCGGGTGAGGGTGCGGCTGCGTAGGCAATGACGTATTCATCAAAGCCTGCCTTTCCAAGGGCCAGTACAGCGCCAAGGCGGACCCCGCTGGCACCTCCGTAGGTGCGCCAGGTCAAATGTCGGAGAATAGGAGGTGACGTAAGTCGCCGCAACGTCACGAATGCCTTTTCACATGCAGGTGTCCACGAAGAGAGATCTGTGGAAGCATTACTGCGCAGCTGCGTCAATGGCGCAACAACGGTAGCAAAGTTGCGGACAAATCGTCGAAAGTAGGAGCAAAGGCCTAGCAAGCTTCGTAGTGACTTCATAGATGTCAGTTTGGGGAACTCAGCAACAGCCTTGAGCTTAGACGCGTCGGGGAGAACAGCGTCCTTTGAGACAACGTGACCAAGTATTGTTAATTGCCGCACAGCAAAGTGGCATTTCTTGAGGTTTAGTTGCAGATTGGCGCTGGCAAGAAAGGTCAGAACTTGCTCCAGGCGCCGTATATGGGTGCCGAAATCTGGAGAAAAAATTACGACGTCGTCCAAATAGCAGACATATCTTCCATTTTATTCCGTGCAAAATGTTGTCCATCATGTGCTCGAAAGTGGCAGGTGCATTGCAAAGGCCAGACGGCGTGACTTTAAACTCGTAGAGTCCGTCGGGTGTTATAAATGCAGTCTTCCGCGATCCGCCTCTGCCATAGGCACCTGCCAGTACCCCCAACGCAAATGGAGCTACGAGAAGTACTCAGCTCCCTGTAGGCAGTCAAGTGCTCCGTGAATACACCGTTAAGGGTAGAAGTCCTTCCTGGTGATCTTGTTGAGCGGTGATAGTCGACGAAGAAGCGTATAGATCCATCCTTCTTCATCAATAGAACGACTGGTGACGCCCAAGGACTGTTTGAGGGCCGAATAACGTCGCGTTGGAGCATGTCATCCACGTGAACATGAATAATGCGGCGTTCTTTTGGTAAGCACGTTAGGGTCGTTGTCGAAGCGGTGGGTGCGAGCCAGAGTATATATTGTGTTTCACTGCTGATGTTCGGCTGAGCGAGGCTTTCACGCAGTCAAAAGACGATCGAAATCGCTGAATTGCCTGCAGCTTAGCTCATTGAGTTGGGGCGAGGTCAGAGGAGGATGCGTCTGAGGAGGATGCGTCAGATACGTCAGAGGAGGATGCGTCTTCTGCTGACACTCGGTTCAACTCCAGAATATCAAGGTGAGGTGGTCATCGGGCACGTCAACTACGGCATTCTAATTGACAAGTTCACTCCAGCCGAGCGTTTCACCTTACAGCAAAGATAACGGATGGGAGTATAAATTTGTAACCAGCATGCGGCTAGCACCAGCATGGGTCGATAAGAGGGCGGACGGCAGTGGAAGACGCCTGCGGTGGTTGGAGAGCACAGATGGCGTAAAGAGCAAAGTGGCGTCAGTAGTAGAGGCACAGCCCAAAAGCACGGAAAAAGAGCACTGCGGCGGAATGGTGGCGTCCTCGCTGACGACAAGTTTAGCGGTGGTCGCATTGTCACTGTACGCGTCACCCTGTGATGTAAATTCAACCTCCGCACGCGCACAGTCAATGACGGCATTGTGGCGAGCGAGGAAGTCCCAGTCCAGAATAACGTCATGGGAACAAGAAGGCAGCATGATAAGTTCGGTTATGTACAAGAGGCATTTGAATGGTGACACGAGCTGTGCACGCCACCAAGGCTTGAATGTGTTGCGCGCTCGAAATACACAGCGAGAAGTCACCCAACGGCGTCATCACGTGTTGGAGCATCCGACGAAAATCTTCACTAATCCCTGACACAGCAGCGCCTGTATCCACTAACGCCTGTGTAGGTCTCCCTTCGACTCTTACGTCAATAACGTTCAGGGGAGAAAAACGAGGCCTTGAACAGTTCGATCGTAAAGCAGTTATTGCCTGGGGAACTGCGGTAGCTAGTTTTCCTCTTCGGAAGTGGGTTGCCGTCGACGCATCGGAGAAATGGAGCGGTGACGCGGAGACGACGAGCGACGATTCCCAGAAGCGCGTGCTCAGCAGGTGAGGAATTGAAGGGATATTTATTGGAGACGTCGTATGGGATAGGCGGCTGGTTGGACAAACCATAGGTCGTCGGTCGGCGAACACCAGGTGCTGGTAGTGTGCGGCGGCAATATTTCGCGACATGTCCGGCATAACGGCAAAGGAAAGAAATTGGGCTGTTGTCCCACGTTCGCCTCGCATTGTTAAACGGGGGAGGAGGCCGAACTGGAGGAAATGGGGTCATCGGTGGTACCAGGCGCTGATAAGATGGTGCAGCCGGACGTGGAGGGAGTCCAATGGTGTCAGCGCACGTCATATTTGGTGCTGGGGGCGACCGGGTGACAGTTTCGGCATACGTCATCGGCGCGGTTATCGCGGTCATGTGATGAGGATCCACAACGGCAGTACGTGGCAGGGCTTCAGCTACTTTCTCCTGAATCACCCTTCTGAGTGTCGGCACAACAGGGGACGGAGTCTCGGCAACGCAAGGCAGCAGAAAAAGCTGACGAGCGACTTCCTCACGGACAAGTTCCTTTATGCGCGACAAGAAATGGCTTTCGGGGACACCAATCAAGCTTGCTATAATGTCGTCAGGAGCTGAAGGCCTCCGCGTGAGGCTTCGCTGCCTCCGAAAGTCGTCGAAACTCTGGCGGAGGTTTATTGCGTCAGCAATTGAACGTGTGCCCCTCGCCAAGAGCATCTGAAAGGCACCGTCGTCTATACTTTCATGACGTGCTTGATTTTATCAGCTTCGGCCATGGATGGGTCGACACGCCTCAACGTCCAGAACGTCCTCGATGTAACTTGTAAAAGTTTCACCAGTTTTCTGCGCACGGGTGCACAAGCCTTGCTCTGGTTTTATTTTGCGCATGGCGGGACCGGCGAAAGCTCAAAAGAAGCGCGTCTTGAACTCGAACCAGGTGTTTATGCCCGCTGCGTTGTTATTAAACTACGTCTCGGTGTAAAGTTAAATAAAAGCATACGTTGCTGAATTTCATCACATCATCCCACATGTTGTACATGCTCACGCGTTCGTACGCCTACAACCAGTCCTCGAAATCCTGGTCTTCCGCACTGCTGAACTTGGCAGGATCCCGTTGCCGGGTCGCACCAGAACAGATTATGGTTGAGGCACCAGGAACCACGGGCGGGTCAGGCATGGCCGTAGGGATGGTCCGATTGCGAAGTTCCAGGGTCGGTACAGCAACTCCGCACTCTCAACTAAATCGTTAATGGGTTTATTGGTGCTCTGGAATACCGAGGAAGCAGTCAGAAGACAAGGGGTGATGCCGAGCGAACTGAACCTTTTCTTTCTCAGCTCCTTCCGATGATATCTGCGGTGTGCCAAAATCATGGCAGTGATGATAATCCGCGATGGTGCACGGTAATGGCGCTGTCAGGGAATGTCCTGTAGTCTTCGCTGCAGCATTATATATTTGCTTGCAAAACTTTTTAGAGTTGCTTTCTCATGCAGATTGACCCCGCTAACCGACGTTTTTCACAATTTTATATAAAAATTGACAAAAAGGCTTGAAGTTTAAATTTTTTTGCAGCACACCTGACAGTCTACATTTGGAAGACTGCCTGATCAGAAACCATAATAAGAACATGCTCTGCCACAAGATATCCTTTTAGGCTCTTTCTCGACATGTCTGCCTCAATTCGTGTAATCTTTAGAAATACAATAAATGGAAAGCCTTTTCCATGTGTGAAGACCATTTTCATAAATTTCGATGAGATCTGGTGCTCAAAAACTGTTCTCTTACGAAAAACGCTGTTTCAAATAGTGCTTCGGGAGGCACAAACCAATCAATGATATAACTGCCTCCTTTATATGCTCACAAGCTATTGGCGGCCGCGCCTACTTCTTCCAGACTGGTGAAATGTGTGCGATTGCAGCGTCAGAATGGCGGTGGATATCAAACGAGTGTCACCCTTTGTGGCCTTCTTGGTTGCCGGTAATCAACCTGTGCTATCTCTATTATTCTTGCGCACTCTTGTAACAACTTACTGATACCACTCGAGTCAGAAGTTCGAGGCACTATTCTACCACAAGCGAGTGATTCAGTTGGATAAAAATCGAGGATGCTCTCCACTCTAAGCACATGTAGAGAACGTTCTTACAGTGGCGATTTTGTTTGCTCGAATGTTCCTTATTCTACCCAACGTTCTCATGCCTGGTTGAAATGTGATATCCTTCTGTAGTGGTTCTTAATTCCACAAAAGTGTTGCTTGAACCGTTTTTATTTCATCAACTTGCGCATGTGTTGTGATTTAGACGAAGTGGTCATCTGTGTTGTCATTTATTCACTTGCACAAAATAACCAAAAGGTTCAACATTTGAAACCGAGGGACATCAAACTGCACGTAAATAAAATGGTTATTACCAATCATAACTCTACCTAAAACTACACACACCACCTAGGAGCCAGACTGCTGACATTATCGCACAATGGGCTTCTTTTAAAGCTTGTAAACTTTCTTTGACAGTTAGAAGGAGCGCTTAAATGCTACACTTGCTATAATTGAGCAAATCAAATCTAGAAGAGGATGTCTTCCAAGACGTCTTGATAATGTTCGCCGCGAGGACAAGAACTAGACCTGCTGGTGCTTCAGACCTCGTGCCTCAAAAAATTTTGTGTTACAGTGGCTGTTTTAATAAAGAAAGCCTCAAAATATCTTCAAGTGCTTTCCATAAACCGCCATAGAAAGGGCATTTCAAAGATATTTTTTAAATAATATATCCCGGTTTTTGGGGAGTAATTTTTGCATCCGGAACTGTATGACCATAATGAACTTGTTAGGCCGCCCGCAGACAACTTGAGGAAATGGATGTATACCTGATATAAACGTTCAATTCCGGGGGAAGCCAAACCTGTGGCTTGATTTGCCGAGAGCAATTGTGCATTAGGACCATGTTAAGGTATGTAAAAATATTTCTGTCATGCTTCCAAGAAAAGAATAAACAATGAAATTATTAACAGTTTTCTCTACTCGGAAATATTTCGTGCACATGCCGCGATGGGCTGCCTGCGGGACCGATGTAGCCGCATCAACGATCGGTTGGAGCGGCAGCTAGAGCATTTTCCTGGCCTTCATAATGGTACATACCGCGAAACATGAGCGTCACGTGAAAAAAGTAAATGTAGTGGGGTGAGATATTGTGTTGTATTTTTGATTCGCCGTGAATTTGAAAGCCAGGGGAAAATGTTTTCTGCATTGCTAAGCCTACACATACTTCGGCGTCAACCGGCCGGGAAGGCTTAAGAACAATTCTGCACTACCAGCAGCAGAATCTGCCCGTTTACTCACGGTGATCGTTAGTGGCCGAAGGCCATGTCGCAAAAATTTTGTCCGTAAGTTCCCAAGTATACTTCTCGCATCAGTTCTATTTCGATATGCCGTTGGCTGGCTGTACGAGCTGTTGGCCATGCTGGTAGTATTTATCTAGAGACGTGGTGCTGTCACCTGGAACGAGCGAGTGGTTGTAGTTGTTTGCTTGCACGGAATATAGGGTGTGTTGATGACGTTCAAAGACAAGCTTTACAACCTTCGTGCAGCCGTTTCGCCGCAGAAGCGCAAGTTCCCCCTTTGACCACAGACACACACCCTTTGAGACGCCTCTTGAAGTATATCGCGTGATTCTCTCGGCCGCCGCAGTTACGGGCGCACAATTGATGGTTAGCTGGACAACCAAGCCACACCCAACGCAAGCGCCGCTCGGTCATCTCGCAGTAAAGCACGCACCAATTGAGCACAGTACCGACGCAGCAGGTATGGCCCACTCACTAACCGAAATACGTCCCCTGGAAAAGGCCAACGCAGAAGTGGAGTACCAAATATATACCACCCCCCCCCTCATCAAGGACAAAAACTCCAAAATAAACCAAATACTGACGACTACAGCCAAAATGGCGAGTAAAGAAAACCTCCGAATTGTATTAGGGTGTTCCAATGCCGCACATCCCCAATGGGGATACTCCAAATAATGCCGTAACAAAAGGAAGGCGTGCGAAGCAGCCAGTCAACTCAATGTGACTCTGCATACGATCAAAAATACTCAAGTTGTTTAGGAACAATAATAACCAGAAATACGTGCGCTGATGTTATCTGAAGTAAAAACGAAACTCAAGCCCGCTGGGAAAACACGGCGGAAAACCAGGGTAGCGACCTTAAAAACACTAATCACTAAGATTGAGAAAAAAACACCTAAACAGAAGATCGAAAATAACAAAATCGCAGACTGTCGCGCTGTCCGTTGTGATAGGTCTACCAATAGTCAACGCAATCGAGACATACAAAAGAGGACAATGCAACTCATTTCGGATGTACACCTGCACACGAGAGAGATTGCCGGAGCGGAAGACATACCAGCAGTTGGCAAACAACTACTACATCTGTGAGATACATTTAGGAGCCTAAAGAAGAATTGGAAAAGGCACAGAACAAGAGAAAGCTCCAAATTAAATAACCAAAGATAACAGCGGAAGCAAATGAATAAGCGAGAGCACTAAACCACCAATACTCGGTAAATATGTGTAACAACTTAGAAGGTACGCAGCACTTCTTTTTAACCTGGGAAGTACTTGAACAACAAGCAGACCCAGTACAAAGCAGCCAGCAAGAAAAACACAATGTAAACAAGATTTTACACAGTTTTCCAGAAAACTAATAACAGCACTCGTATTAAAATGTCTCCAAAACCCCACATAGACTGGGCCATAAGCCTACACGTATAGCGGCGAAGGCAACGCAATCCTACATAGGGCAAATACGGAAGCAGATATGAGGAGGGCCCTTACTAATATAACGAAGAGCACCACACCTGTCATAGATGGAAAAACTTACAAATTCTTCAAAACCCTAAACGAGAGATTTATAGGACCGCTCGCCGACTAATACAATAGCCACCCGGATCAAGGCACCTTGCAAGCACAATGGAAGCATGCAGAATTGATAATTTTCCCAAACCTGTTGAAATATTATCAATGAGCTACATGAGGCTGGTATCTTTGTGTAGGGAAAATATTGGAACTTGTAGTCCTATATAGACTACAGGGCTACACAGAGGGTCACAATCTCTTCTATATCACAAGAGGAAGAAAAACTTACGGATTTAAACGAAAGTTGTCAGCTCAGGAAATTTTCTTCCAAATATGCGAACACGTTTTAGATGCTGCTTCACATGTAAATTAAAAACGGTTATTATTCGCTATAATTTAAAACCGCATTCGACAATATCGTCCACAAAACGTTTTATCCAATCTGAACGACCTTAACTGCGATGTTATAATATTGAACGATGTGCTCTTATTCTAAGACCGAAAGACCACGATAGGAATTGAGGACACACGCACAGACACACACTAAACTTTTATTAGAGTCACATCACGGGGCTCAGTGATATAGCCAATGGTTTTAAGCGTAGCAATTCACAAGCTTCCAGACACCGTAAGAAAATTCCAAAATATCCTACACACAATATACGCCGATGATATAATTTTAAAGACAAAAACGCGGTCGGATGGAGAAAAGGAAGGAGCCTTACAAGCAACATTACCGGCCCAGCTAAAGCACGCCTCTCAGTTCGGACTATAATGCTTTACGGAAACATCCGAGTTACTAGCAATGTTAAAAAAAAACGGGAAAAAGATACGTACCACCCACTCCCTTGACCATTAACCTTAACGAGAAACCTATCCCAACCGTGAAGACACTAAAAGGGTGGGCGCTGAGAACACACCAGAAAAATGGCTGTGCAACATTCCTAAACGAAATATTGTAACAATTATAACAAACACTACGAATGAATACACGAGTAATCAAAAGCAGGAACAAAATGAAAGAAGGCGCTGCACGGGGCAACTTGAGCAATCTTGGTGACAGTGTTGGCGACACCGCGGACCCCAAGCCCCGAAATAGAAGCTGGATCCAACCGTGGCGATGTGTTGTATGTGGAAGAGTAAAAACCCTTCGAAAACGTTGGACTTTGGAGCCTAGGTCAAGCTCCGGTGGATGAAGTTCCTGTCTATTTAGCAGGCAGAGAGCTCCGGGACCTCTTCAGCAATCAGGTAAGATTGACGAAGAAAGTACCCTCCTTTCCTGCTTTTTTCTATATTATATGACAGTTTCCAAACCACCCCCAAACGCGATCGGTTTCTGTAAAGCGGCAGCACCGAAGTATCCTTTCCTTCATTGCCTTGTATCTCGCCTCCAGAGCCAGATAACTACACTCGTTATTTGATGATTGAATCTGCGCACAAATCGATGCCGGTTTCCTCTCAATCTGTATTATTTGTTGCTATATAGCTTCAACGTATCATCGGAAAAACATACGACGCCAAAAACCTCACAACTGGCGAAGTGCTGGTTGGATTGAAACTCAGCAGCAATCTACAATCCTCCTGAAACAAACGCGCATGGCAGATCTGGAAATCAGGGTCACACCCCACCGCAGCCTCAACATTTGTGAAAGTGTGATCTCTGAGGCGGATATCATGTCCAAGACCAAGGCCGACCTTTTGGAATCCTTAAGGGATTCCAAAAGGTCGGCCTTGGTGGCAACTAGACATATTATCTTGACCTTCGATCGATCCACGCTTCCAGAATCCATAAATGCCGGTTACGTACATTGTTCGGTCCGCCCATACATACCAAACCCACATCGTTGCTTCAAGTGCAAACGATTCTGGCATGGCACAAACGCCTGACGCGGCCGCATTACCTGTGCAAAAGGCAGCCCACACAACAACCCTTCCAAAAACTGCAACACCCAGAGTTTCACCTGTGCGAACTGCCAGGGGCCCCAAGCAGCGTGGTCCCGCACTTGTGAAAAATTTATGCAGAAAAAACAAATCATAAATGTATAGGTCACAGAGAACATCACCTTCCCGGAGGCACAAAAGAGGTTCACCTCTTTATCCCCTGAGCAGGTACGCCGACGCTGCTCGCCGGGGGACTGGGCGTCATCTGGTTTCAGCAGGGACCAAAGTAACGGGAGTCGAAACCGCGGCAGCTCCCACCCCCACCCCCATCGGAACCAGAGCCAGCTCCCACCCCCACCGCACCGCCTCTGCCCTCCGAGGCATTCCTGAAACCGTCGCCGGTTGTTGGTCAGTCAAAGCGCACCTAAAAGGGTGAGCGGCCCTAGGAGACTGATCAGTCAGGCACTCCAAGGACATCAAAAAACGAAACGAATGTCGGGCCGTTCTTGTCTGAGGTGTTCCACAAGGAACGCGTCCCGACGCCAAGCCCTCCCGATAAGCCCAAAAAGACGACAATCACCGTCCAGAAAGACGACGCTTAAACATACACACTCCAGTAGCTCTCACAATATTGGAAAGAAAAAAAAAACATAAATGAATGGAACTGTAGAGGCCTTTTAAGAATCTTGACGATGTATAAGATATAATGCATGTTAATCAGACAAGTGTAATGTGTGTTCAGAAAGTACATTTGAATTCCAAGCACACAAATTTCTTGAATAGTTCCATGGTCTTCAGAAAGGACAGGGATGGCTGCAGACACTCTTCTGGCGGTGTGGCCATTATTTCCCAGAAATCCTTAGCCTGTCCCCCGGTCACTCGGAACACTATCCTTGAGGCTGTAGGAATTTGAACAAGAATATTTTATAGTTTGATAATTGTATGCACCACATATATTCCTCTGATCTTGATATTTCAAGCTCTGACCTCGAGGCGCTAGTTCACCTGCTCCACGAACCCTACATGTTCACAGACGACCTAAATGCTCACAATTCTCTATGGAGCTCTTCTCGTACGGATGCGCAGGGTCGCCTGATAGAAAGTTTTCTTACATCCTCTGGAGCATGCCTTTTCAACAATAAACCGCCTACATACCATAACATAGGACACCGCATATACTCATATCTTCACTGTGATATTGGCTCTGCAGTCTCTTTTCTCTTCTAGAGTGGGGGCGGCACTGTCCAATATGGCCATGACCACTTCCCCACCTAATTAATATACATAGGTAAAAGCCCATGCAGTCCATCTTCCCATATTAGGTTCAATGAAGCACGAGCTAACTGGAAGACATTTACAGAGACATCGAAACTACACTACACAACCGCAAGACACCTACACGTAGATGAAGGTGATAAACTCCTCCCTGCGCCCATCCTCGACGCCGCCGAAAAGTCTGTTCCCCACGCCTCTGGTGCCCCGCGCAATACCAGAGGCCGTGGTGGTATGAGGACTGTAGGTGAGCGCTAGAGGCCCAGAACAAGGCGTTGGGTATCCTCCGTCGGTACCCCACGTCGGGAAACCTCCTTTGGTTCAAACGGGCCAAGGCATGCAGAAAACGTGTCTGCCTTGTGGCGAAAATAGATGGCGCTTATTCATAAAATCTATATACTCATACGCTGACACACGGAAGGTATGGACACGTATACGCAAACTAAAAAAACAACAGACACACAACCTGACCCTTGTATGTAACAAGGGTCACATTAAAAGACCAGGCTAACACACTCGCACTACACTTCCAACACGTGTCCAGCTCAGGACACAACACAACCACTTTCATGTAACACAAAACATCTGCAGAAAAGGAGTCCCTCCATGATAATAACAAGTCCCACATTTCTTACAATTCTATATTTTCAATTCCTGAGCCGAAGGCAGCCCTGACCACATGTAAGCCTTCAGCGTCAGGTGCAGACAAAATCACATACACCTTGATACAACTCCTACTCACAGACACACTTGAAACACTTCTATATCTATGCAATAACATATGGCTTTCGGGGCACATTCCTAGCTCTTGGAGAGAGCCCATAGTAGTGGCTTTCCTTAAAAAAGACAGGACCCTTCCTGTCCTGCCAGTTACCGACCCATTGCTTTGACAAGCTGACTGTGCAATATCGTGGAGGAGATGAATAACTGTATTCTTGTGTACTTTTTTAAGTGCAATTCTCTTCTCGAGAGCTGCCAAGCAGGCTTTCGGGCAGGGTGATCCCCAAACGATCAATTAGTTGCCCTTGAATCTTAAATTAAGGATGCCTTTATACACAAACAGTACTTTATGACCATATTTTTTGATATCGAGAAAGCCTATAATGCGGCATGGCGTTAAGGCAGTCTTGCAAACCTTAAATCCAATGGTATAACAGGTAACAAGCCGAATACTCTTTCCAGTTACCTGTCTGAACGAAAATGTCGTGTCAGAGTCGGTTCGGCACTTTCAAACGTTCACTTGCAGGAGAATGGCATGCCTCAAGATGACATATTGAGCTCCACTTTGTTTATAGTTAGGATGAACTCTCTCCGAAAGGCACCGCCGCAAACCACATCCTGCTTGATGTGTGTAGATGGCGTTCAAATATCTCTCAAACCATGCAACATATCGATTTTTGACCGTCAGATCAGCTTGGGGTAAACAAACTTTTCTGCTTGGCAGATGGAAATGGGTTTCAACGTAATCCTTCTAGAAGGGCCTGCATTGTATTCTCGAAAAGGTGGGGCATCCTGCCCTATCCCGACGTACAACTCTTTCATGTGGTGATCAATTTCAGTAAAAAAGGAACACAAGTTTTCGGGTGTGGTGTTGGAGGAGAAACTCACATTCTTGCTTCATATAAAACGAATCAAATAAAATGCCTCGAAACACTGAATATTCTTTGTCTCACCTCACCATACATACGGCGCAGTCAAACAACTTTTGCTTCGACTTTACGCCGCGTTGGTATTGTCACGGTTAGACTACGGAAGTGCTGTGTATGGGTCAGCCAAAAAAACGGCACTTACAATGCTCGACCAAGTGCTTCACTTGGGGCTTCGCCTTTCTTGTGAGGCATTCCGTACCAATCCTGTCATCTGCCTTTATGCAGAGTGGGACAAATGGTGCTTAGCGCACCAGCGAAGTTATGTTAATCTCCTATATGCCTCCAAAATCTCATCTATGAATAACCATTCCTTTAAACCGCATAATAATTATACGGCCACAACTAAACTCTTTTTAAACCACCCATCCTTTTCTGTTCCCTTCTCGCGGAGAGTCAGAGACGAGGTGACTATTCACGTGACTATTCAAGATACATTCAAATCGTCTCACACTGATTATTGTAGCACCATAGCATTTCTGCCCTGTGTAATGTGATCTGTCTTTGATACAATACAATAAGAACAAGACACCAATAGGTGGGATTTTGCAGCATTTTATGTATCTGCAGGATAAATGCAGGGCTATAGAGTTCACCGCACGGGGCACTATGATCAATCTTGGTGATGGTGTTGACGACACCGCGGGCACCGAGCTCCCATATACCAGCGGTAATCTACCGTGGCTACGAGTTGTAAGGTGAAAGGCAGAAACCACAAACAGTGGCCGTTGAAGCCCAGGTCAAGCTCCGGCGGATGCGCTCCCTGTCTGTTTACTAGGCAGAAAGCTCTGGGATTTCTCTCGGCATCAGAGTAAACCGAGCGAAGGGAGCAGCCCCGTCCCCTGCTTTTTTGAATATCGCATGTTTTTTTGTTTATCCTCCCAATCCAATGATTGGCCCCCTAAAAGGGGCTGCACCGAAGTACTACCTAAAGGTATATCAGAACATTTCCACAAATTTCTTGTCATTCACTCTGCAGAAACCACTGATGTTGCAAAAACGTCTGTAATTCTGTGGTTGGTTCAGACTGTGATGCTAGAAACTCGCATCAGGTGATGTACAAGTTGAAGTAAAAAGGAAAAATCAGAGTGAGAACCTACTGAAACAGACGACGTTGGCCACCTTGACTCTCACTGTGACACCACACCGGACCCTCAACTCCTCGCAAGGAGTCATATCAGAGAAAGAACTAGACTCTGAGACGAAAGCAGAACTTCTGGAGACGCTCCAACCTCAAGGTGTAACTGCAGTTAACCGAATCGTAATGCAGATAGCAAATCAGGAATCTGCGACAATGCAACTAATCCTAACGTTTGACCACACAACGCCACCAGAAAAGGTCAAAATGGGTTTTTGTAGCTGCAACATACGACAGTATGTCCCAAATGCTAGGCGCTGCTTAAATTGCCAACAATACGGCTATGGAACCCAATCATGCAGATGGAAGTTGACATGTGCCAACTGTGCTGAGACAGGTCACTCCTCAGAAGCTTGTGAAAGCACCACTGAGATTTGCCTAAATTACAGCGGACCGCACGCCTCTTATTCGCGTGCGTGTACACAATTCAAGCACGAAAAAAAATAATTCACATAAAATCAAATGAAAACATCACCTATCGAGAAGTACGCCAAAAGCACAAGCTGCTTTCAGCCACATCGTAGGCGGACGCCACCCACCGGGGGTTGGGGCGGCGTTTGGTCTGCACATCAACACAGTGCAGCCTTCTTGCTGACGTGTTGCTGTCCCAACCCCCAGCGGAGGAGCCACCTGCTGCCTTGACAACACATGTATATGCTGCGGGGGCCCCGTCTTCTGCCGGACTGGCTTCGGTAGTCCAGAGTAGTCAGGAATCGCCCAGTGTGCCGACTCCAGCAATTGTGGCGATTGCGATCGCGTAGGGAGCTCTGCCGCTCTCACTGTTTTCTCTCCACTGGCCCTACGCACCCCTGAGAGCATTGAGGAGATGAACACGTCAGGGCCCACAGCAGCGCCCATCCTAGCCCCGCCACATGCCCCGCCCGCAGCACTTGCAGCTGGAATCAAAGCACCCGAAAGGGTTCCAAGTCCAGGTGGATCGGTTCGCCGGACACCCCCCGAACATCTGCTGATGAAGTGGATGTCGCACCTTTCCTGCCTGCATCGCTGCACAAGGAATGGGCTGCAGCGTTAAACCTAGAGAAAAGCCAAAGAAACCCGCTCCAAGAATACAAGCCCCGATACACAAAACATGAACCCACCCACACATTCCAGTAGCTCCTAAAGGTACATATAGCGAACACAAAATATCATCCAGGGGAACTGTAGTGGCCTCCTTAAAAATCTTGATGATTTCTTCAAAATATTGCATTCCATCCACCCAAGTGTGATGTGTCTACAAGAGACACATTTAAACTCCAAAGACACAAATCTCTTGAATAGTTACATGGTATTTAGGAAGGAGAGGGATGGTGGAGGTACATCTTAAGGTGGTGTGGCCATCATTGCCCGACAATCATTGGCATGCCACCCTGTCCAATTACAGAATCTCCTTGAGCGTATTGCCAATAGAACCATAATATTCAAAGGGCTAATAACTGTGTGCTCTATCTACATCCATCCTGATTTACAGCTTTCAAGCTCCGTAATCGAGGGCCTTGTGGATCAGCTATCTGAATCTTTCATTCCTATAGGTGACCTCAATGTACACAACAGTCTTTGGGGCTCTCTCCACACGGATGCCCGAGGTCACCTAATCGAAAAATTTCTAATATCTTCAGTAGCATGCCTGTTTAACAAAAACAAGCCTACATACCATAATAGAGCACACAACACTTATTAAAACCTTGACTTGACCATTGGCTCTGCAGTACTCTTTCCATCACTTCTGTGGGTTGTTGGCACTACGCATATGGCAGTGCCCACTTCCCTACCTCACTAACATACATAGATTAGGACCCTAACAGTTCCCCTTCACATTGAAAGTTATAGAAGCAAGACCAAACTGGAACACATTCACAGAGACATCTCAACTACACTACACAGATATATTACACTTACCTGGAGAGAAGGCAACCCAGCTCGCCACGGAGCACAATCTCGCCACCACCAAAAGGTCAATACCCCCGTTCTTTGGGGCCCCGCGGAACCCGAGAAGGCCCTGGTGGAATGACGACTGCAAGATTGCGCCGGGGCCCCAGAAAAAGGCGTGGGGCATCCTCCGTAGACTCTCCACATGTTTTAACCTTATTTATTTCAAAAGAGCACAGGCATTATGTAAGCGTCTGCGCCATCAGTCAAAAAAGGGGAACTGGTAGCGCCTTTCCAACATCTAAAAATTCATACACGGACACACACAAGGTATGGACCCGAATACGTAAACACAAACGATCACACACACATAGCCTGTCCCTGGTTAGCACGACAGGGGACACACTGAAAGATCAGGCTAACACACTTGCACAACACTTCCAACACGTGTCTAGTTTTGCACACTACACAAACACTTTTATGCAATGCAAAACAACTGCCGAAAACAATCCTATACGCGACAAGAACAAGTCAAAGTCTGCATACAACTCTGAATTTACACTCCATTAGCTGAAGATTGCTCTCGCCACTTGTAAACCTTCTGCTCCAGGTGCAGACAACATTACATACACTATAATTCAACACCTACACACAGACACCCTTGAGATACTCCTGCACCTTTACAACCAAATATACCTATCAGGGCACCTTCCAAGGCTTTGGAGGGAGGCTATAGTTTTGGGTTTTCTGAAGAATGGATGGACCCTTCTTCTACCGCAAGCTGTGGGCCTATTGCCCTTACAAGCTGCCTGTGCCAGCTCTTTGAGAAGAGGATTAACTGGAGGCTCATGTACTTTATTGAGTACAACGGTCTTCTCGAGAGCTGCCAGGCAGGCTTCCGGGCAGGACGATCCACAAATAATCAGCTTGTTGCATTAGAATCACACATTAAAGATGCTTTTACACAAAAACAGTATTTCACGACCGTATTTTTTGACATCGAAAAAGCGTATGATACGGCATGGCGTTATGGCAACCTTGCAGACTTAAAATCCTATGGTGTAACAGGTATTATGTTGAACACTCTTGATAGTTACTTGTTCAAAAGAACATTTCGTGTGACAGTCGGGTCGGCACTGTCCAGAGTTCACATTCAAGAAAATGGCGAGCTTCAAGGGGGAGTTTTCGGCTGCACGCTGTTCATCGTAAAGATGAATTCGCTTCGGAAAGCATTGCCTCCATCGATCTCCTGCTTAGTGTATGTGGATGATGTACAAATATCTTTTATATCCCGCAACATATCCATATGTTAACGTCAAGTCCAGCTAGGGGTAACGAAACTCTTTCGCTGGGCAGACAAGCATGGTTTCAAACGTAATCCCACAAAAAGTGCCTGTATCGTATTATCAAGGACACGTGGAGTAAGGCCTGATCCTGAAATAAACCTCAATGATGACCCAGTCTCTGTTAAAAAGGAACATAGGTTTTTGGGTGTGTTGCTGAATAAAAAACTCACATTCATCTTTGACATGGAACAACTAAAAAAATTGTCTCAAAACAATGAATATTTTGAAAGTCCCATCGCAGCATTCATACGGTGCAGATAACCAACTCCTGCTGTGCCTTCATGCCACTTTAGTAGGCTCTTGTTTGGATTACGGAAGTGTTGTCTACGGGTCAGCTACAAAACCAGCACTAAAAATGCTCGACCCAGTATTCCACCTGGGGCTTCGCCTCTCGTGTGTTGCTTTCCATACAAGCCCTGTCCAAAGCCTGTATGTGGCATGTGACAAATTGTGCCTCGAGTACCAGCAAATTTATGTTGATCTTTTATATGCTTGTAAAATATCATCAATCGACAACCATCCTTTTAAACCTGTTTTTATGGATACATCCATGTCTCTGCTGTTTTTAAATCGTAAAACCGTTTCTGTAGCCTTCTCATAAAGAGTTAGAGAGGAGGCGGATTTACATAATCTATCCTCATTAGGCATCTTGACCTCATCTTGAATTGATTTTATAGCACCATGGCACCTTCGCCGTGTGTCGTGCGACTTATCTTTCATCCAAGTCGATAAAAATAGGCTACCAACAATTGTGATTCTCCAGCACTTTCTTTCACCGCAGGAGGAGTACCAGTGTACAGAATTCTACATCGACGTCTCCAAAGCTGCCACCCCCGTATCATTTGGTGTGCACGGAACAATTTTAAAGTTTCTGAAGCCATGAATGTAAGCTGAAGCTTCTTCACAGCAGAGGCTTAGGGAATAGTTCTTGCTGTCAATCACATTGTGAACTATTATATTCCAAAATCAGTCATCTACACTCATTCACTAAACATTGTACGGTCGTTATCGTCCCAAAAGAAAATTCAAAAACAACATAATCACTCTTGTGCTTAGAACAGTTATACCGACTTAAGATTGACACCTTGAGGTGATGACTGTTTGTTGGGTCCCGGCCACTTAGGGATCGCGTGAAATGAGACCGCAGATAAGATGTCCGCTGCTGCACTCACAATCACGCTGCCCATAAAAACAATACCCTACACCGACTTGAAACCACACATAAAACAACAACTACATAAAACATGGCAAAAACATTGGAATGAACAGACAGACAACAAAATGCACAATTGGAAAAACCAGACTTGGGACGATACATAACCGATCCACACCACAGAAACACCGAAGTGACCTTAGCAAGGTTAAGGATAGGCCACACACATCTAACACACTCCCGCCTGCTCACTGGATCCCCAAGACCCATGTGCATCGGGTGTGGAGGGGCCCTATCCGTAATCGACATCCTCATTCAATGCAAGGCACTTGACATAAAACGACGTAGACACTTCCCACAACTATACACACGACATATCCAACAACACCCATCATACTTCATAGGAGACGAGCCTGTTTTCAGTCAAGCGTGTTTCTGGGTTTCTTATCGACGCAAACTTTTTGCATCTCAATTCTTATCGTGCACCTTGACAACCTGGCCCTCTACATCAGTCATATTCACTACGTTGTGTACTACTTTGTTTATCTTTACCTAAATGATCTTCTTTTTCATTCTGTAGCTCTCATGAACTGACTTTTTTGGCGCTGTTTGCCCTTAGCTGGCCTTGCGCCATTAAAACGCAGACATCATCTGTGCTGCAGTGTTTTTCCGTGATGCATCTAAAACGTTCACAGCGGTGTCTTGTGCTGCGCATAGACCCAATTTTGAACAAAAAAAACCATGAATCATAATACAAGTATTTTATGGCAGAAGTGTATGGCATTTTTCTGGTTGTAATTCAGATACTTACACATCATATTCCTAAATCCGTCATCTATACAGATTCGCTGAGCGTCGTTCGTGCATTGTCATCCAGAAAGTCATCGAAAAACCATGTAGTTCACCCTGTCTTGAAATCAATTACACAGGCGTATTTTTCAAACCTTGTGATGACTGTATGTTGGGTGCCAGTCCACTCTGTCATCGGCGGAAATGAACCGGCGGATAAACGGCCCCGATTGCTGCACTCAGAAAAACAGTACACATAACAACACTATCTTACACACACCTCAGTAACAAATAAGACAGCAACTCCATAAAACTTGGCAAGCAGACTGGAGCGAACAGACAGACAACAAACTACACGTAATAAGCCGCACTTGGGACAATACACTGCTACTCACACAGCAGGAACATTGAAGTAACCTTAGCTAGGTTACGGATAGGCCATACACACGTAATGCACTCGCACCTGCTTACGGGATCACCAAAACGCCTGTGTAGCAGGTGTGGGGAGGGCCTTTTGGTGCTCCCCATACTCATACAATGCAAGGCACCTGACCCAACACGACACAAACACTTCAGAGAACTCTACAGACAACATATTCCCCTACACCCATCGTTGTTTCTGTAAGACGACACCATGGTTTCGGTGAAAAGCACGTTATCTATTTGTCAGAAGTTAAGTTTTTAAACCTCATTTCTTATTGCAACATAAAATCTGGCCCTATACACCAGCCATCACCATTATCTTCAATTGATCTTACCATGCCTGCTTTACACGTTTTATACCTACCTCTGGTGGTAATCAGTTCTCTTCATTTGATAACTTCTTCTCTGGTACTCTTTGCCCTCTATGGCCTTATGCCATTAAACACCAACCATCATCACCATCATAAGGCCACAGGTCTCGTCTGGCGCCAACAGCTCTGTGGAGCTATTGTAACGAAGCTGAGTCTGTAGAACACTACCTCTTGATATGTCGACTTTTATCACGTCTCAGGCGTCCGTTCCTGGAGGTGCCGCTTGGCATTCTGGAGATATCCCTGTTAGTGGCGGCTGTAATATAAATCGGGTATTTCCAAATGGGATTTTGTCGCCGGTATGTATGCACTGCCCTCCTGCGCTTCATTGAAAGTTCTAACAGATTCACTTTTAATGACGATTGGTCACTCCCTCTTTTATTTTTTTTTGGTTATGAAACCAACACTCTCCAACCGGTGAGACGTATCTGTTCTGTCCCAAAGTTATTTAAAATTCAGTTGATTTTCATCGTATGCTGTTGACAGGCCAATCTCCTGATTTCGTACGTGCCATATCTAAAGGTGCAGCAAAAACAACAAAAAGATACAAGAAAAGACTGTAATATATCCCATGTTCTTAGCAGAAAGTCCCAAAACAGAACAATTACAAAAATGCTTTTTCGAATCATCCCTTTAAGATTGTATAAACAACAAACACTAGCACTCTCTAGGATACGAGATGGATAATACTCGGGAAAAAGATAATAAAAATTTAATATAGCAAATGGCGGTGTTTGAGCCACCCCTTTGTGGCCTGGGTTCGCCTCAGTCCAGGTACCCTTGGGGTTTGGCCGCCGTCCTAGCGGGGTGACCAGAAAGATCTTGGCAGCATGACGAGAGCTTGCAAGCAGGCCCACGAACTGCTCTGGGGAAGGTTTGAATTGGTAGGGGCAGGTAGTATTATGAGTGGGGCAGAAGTGACAGGTGAGGGTGTGGTGGGTATGAGAGATAGGGTGAATGATGGGTGCGTTGCAACATGTATTTTGAACCGACGCAAGATGATTGCTTCCTCTATGGTTTATTGATGCTGAGGTTGATGCACAGTGAGGCAAAGGTAGCGATGATGACTCCGGCATGCATTTTTTGCGAGTGAAAAATTTCAAACGTAACAATATCCATAGGTAATTGCTTTCATTATTTTGCACCAATAAAATATATTAGGCGACAACCAAATATATTGTACAGTTCTGAAAAAAATTCAGGTTATGTCATGCCTGTGGTGCATCCGCTACAGATTTAAAACTGAACATAGCCAAGGTCTATTTAGGGTCGAAACTCAGAAAAGGATAATAGCTGCTTTGTAGTCGTGAATTACAATGAAATACATTATACTGAGTTGGTTAAAAATTAGTGCCTAATGTGAAGTCCATGAAAATTACCGTAGGATACAGAACGCTCTGTTGGAAGAATATGTGTGCTCAATATTATGCACAGGTAATACACCATGATTCTATGCAATCCGTAAAGTGTCAAAAAAACACTAAATTCTAGCAGACGTACGTTTTATTTCTTAACATGTTTCCATGCTTTATTAGCATGTAACATCAGTAAGCTAGTTTCCGGCTTAACTCTTCAATGTGCACTGCAAATAAAGTGAAGTGCCTAGAGGTATTGCCAAATAATTTTACTATACCACCTCGTCAATTTATAACACCCGTGTTTTAACGTACACAACTTCGGAAATCTTTTACACAACGAGGTGAACAGAATTAATGTATCTAAGTTATAATTACAGGTTCTTCACGTTGAACCACTTAGATGTATTCTGTTGTGTTTGAATTCCAAGTGACAATACTTTATTAGGCGTATTTTTGTATAATGTGTATTAATCCTTGCGATACGAGCTGCAATAAATACAGGTGGCATTTTATACAGGGAGTAGGGTCGTCAGCATATAAAAAATACATGATATTAAACATACTACAGCACCCTGTGTTGCTTCATAGGTTAGTAATACTAATGATTTGTTTTGACCTATTTGCATACATTGTTCGCGATTATTCTGGTATTATGTTAAAAATTTATATGATTGCCTCGAGATCAATAGCATATTATCTAGGTGTTCAGAGTTTTGTGGTGTACACACTGTAATGTGTTTTTTATGTTTAAAATCATACCTGAAACAAAGGGATTGTCATTAAGATTACGGTGAATTGCTTCACGGGCGCAGTGCGCAGCTGTTTCTACAGAATGTTTTACGAGAGTCATGGTGGTTTTCGTGCAAAACAATATAATTTTTATATAGGTGACCATTCTTATTGCTATATTCAGTCAAATCGGATATTTATACAAAAAAGTTGTGAGAGTCCTTAAATTTAAAATGCTATTACGATCATCTGCTTCAAACATTAGAGTTCCTTTCTCATTATTGCCCTTCATGGGGCAATCCTACGAAAGAGTTTGGTTAAAAATTCCTTTTAGTGAATGACATTTATTTGTATTGTTATAATTTAGTTTACTTGCAGTGATTTCATCAGCACCGGCTGCATTATTTGTTAGCATCTGTTTTCTTATATGTATATTTTTTCTGCTGTAGTTTTTTTTTAAAGTAAAAAATACTATTATAGGAGCGAGCAGAGCAGCATCATGGTTTTTGTCACTACTAGTCGATGAATACTGTTCCCAAGATTGACTAAAAATGCTTCAAACAGCTCAAGTTGAAGTGAATTTTTTCAGGCTGTACTTTACGAATCGGGGAGTTGCATTTTCGAGCTAAATATGTGCCAAATCTCTTCGGAGTTCCATTTGCATTGATAATAAGATTATAATACCATTTCTCATTACGCTCACGCCTAGGTAGAAGTGGTGGTTGACGTGGAATCCGATACTCGTTTCAATCAAAAAGGTTGTGTTGTTTTACTTTGCGGAACAAAGGTTCTTGATTCCGACGAAGTTCGAGAACAGATCGGTCATTAATGGGCAAATTGGGTTAGTGAAGTAGCCTCCTTACCGCAAGCTGAATTTTATTCTTCAGCACTTGGATTCTAAAATTGCGAAAGACATTTACAGGGCATAGTGACGTCGCTATCGTACGTTACAGCGATTTGTTTTCTGTTGGCGCTGTTTTGGTTTCTTATAAATTAGTTTAGGCACATTCATTCGAGCAGTATTTGTCTACAGCCAACGATAAAAGTTCGAACTTAGATGAGTATAACTTTGGTACGCCATGTTTTTTAAAACACGAGCGTCCGCTTTAGTGAGTTTAGGTTAGAGTAGACATGGTCTCAAACTAATCAGGACGTTTGCTTGTCCTCTATAGGGTGTGAAAGAGGATTTTGAAAGCCATAATAAAAAAAAATTGCTCATACCTGGGATTTTGGTTTTTAGTGTTGTTTTGATAAGTACCGTTGGATAATTACTGTACTTTGTGTATTCGTAATAATTTGTGATACTTCCTCTAGTATTTACAAGAATACTGGTAGTCTAGAATAGGTTGGCGTGCATTGTAGAGTCACTGTAAGGTCATTTTTGAAGTTTCACAAGCCTCATTTTAGTTACAGTGGAATAAGCATGTGTTAGCGTTTCTTTTTGTTCTATTTTTCAAGGTTCAGATGTAAAAGCCCATACATGACCTCTGGAACCATATTCTCTTGTCAAGGAAACAAATTTGTAGTTTTGAAAATTCATCCTGTTTTATCCAAGTCCCCCACAAAGCATTAGCGCTCTATTTACCATTTGTGTCTGATAATGACGCTAGGAATGTATCAACAATATTGGTTATGAGTTTAATAGTACAATAATTGAAGGTCAGTGCTCATATTTCTAGACTGTTCTGGGCTGATATAAAGGCATCAGTCACGTTAGTATGGGTTGGGTATAGCTAGGAGTTTTACAATATTATGTTTATACAGTCTCAGCAATGGAACTATAGCTGGCTTTGTTTACTGATTTCCAGTCTTTTGGTCCTTCTCACCTAGATCTTTGCCTGCGACACGCACGCAAACCGCGAGTTTTCCTTTTTTTTATTTGTCGTAGCAAGAAATTTCTTTGTGGACGGGGTAGAGATGTCCATTTATGAATACCGGATGAGTGTCGCTGAAGCCAGTGTCATTAGCTGTAAGCCTGTGCTATAGGCTTCTTGCAGGACACATTCTTTTGCTTTCCGGAAGACGAACCTCCCGATGGTATTAGTATTATATCTTTGTTCTTGCTTCGCATCCTATTCACAAGTTAATATCTGAGAGGTCAACTGTTGTGAGATCCTTTATAGCAAATTTCTTCATTAGATCAACGAGTGACTCGTCCTCCTCTTGCGGTACTATATTAATTTCTATGTTGTTACTTCAGCTTTACATGTGAAGTGCAGGTACAAAATAAGATGGTTTCGGAACAATATAAAATAAGAGGAGAGACCAAGGGCAAGGATGTCGGGGGGACACGATGGTGCTTCGATTCACAAGTTGTCGGATGAGAAGAACACAAAATGACTTGAGCGCAAGTTGCTTACGTGATAACCAGCACCGATGAGATCATCAACATCGGTGCACCAAGAATTGTCAATATAGTTTTTACATCCACCTCGGCATCAAAGAAGCCGTGGGTAGCCCGCGCCCAGTCGGTACATTAATAGTTCCAGTCGATTTGTTGAGGCAGTCAGACGGGGAATCCGGCGCAGGTGCCGTGTTTTAAACCCACGCACACAATGTTGTCGCACTCGATGCAGCCATGTTAAAGTTCGCTTGTTGTCCTCTACGCTTTTGAATTCCCGTGCGGAGTCGGTCTTTTTTACTGAGGCCTCACTCCAATGTCTTGGGGGCTTCCGGATCTATCTCAAACGCTGTACTCTGCAATCCCGTTGGCCTTGCGAGACGTATCCCAGTTGCTAGATTGGGGCCTGACAGGTGCTTCCTCCCTTTGTTTGCGTTGTGGTGTGCATGCCTGGACAATCTCCTTCCTATGTCGTTCAAAGTAATCACGACGCCGTTCTTTCGTAGGCTTCGTTGTTTGGTGCTTTCATACGAACGGCATTTTTGCCGCATTTCTGGCCGATTTGATTTTTCAGCAGATGCATCAGTGGCTTCATGCTCTGAAAGATGCGGTATGCGCATCTTTTCTAACACTACGCATTTGATTAGCAGCATAATTCTTTCTCTTCCATCAGTGGACATTCTTTCATTAAACAAAATCATACCCGGAGGTCAGGTGTTACCAAAAAGAGGTTCTCACTTCTACAGTCGGCTTTGTGACAGCATATCTGATGGAGCCGAGACTTGTGGAAACATCGCTTGTTCCTCAGGAGTCTTCACATTGCTTGGGTCGTTGAACAGTTCCCTCATGGTAAAAAGAACCAGTGAGGTTTTTTGAGGAACGCAAATTATCGATGATGTGGCACTCTTTCATGGTGTCACATTTCTGGTAGTTTATTTGGTAATAGAGTTGGCCGATACCATGAATCATTTTATCTTCAAATTCAAAATTAGTTGAATATTCTTCATCTAGGCAGTCGACTTGAATAAACGGTTTTATATCATTATTAACTAACCTCAATCTAACTTCAGATCAACTTAGGTCATGCAGCAACCTGATCAACACAACTCTAACGCCACTGCTCATCGTAAACAGGCCTAATGTTGCTCTTGCTTGTTTGCACAGTGCTCGAGCCATTATCTGCCCTTTTTCTAGTGTTATTTTCGGTTTCTAAACGTGGATCGTTGACAGAGCGAGCCACAAATCATGTTGCAGATGAAGCGTTTCGCTCATTGCCCGATGCGGTGCGGCATTCCCCTCACCGTTCATGGAATGTCCGCCCATCGATTGAAATTGTTGGAGGTGAGGATCCCTCGTTTGTATAGTCCGTCCATCACCTCGGTCACTTTTGGGTACCACAACCGGTTCAGTCCACCACACCGGCACTTCTTTCGCATCGGTGGGTCCTCCTTCTAATTGGACAGATTTCGGATGACTCTGAATCGCACAGGGCCTACTTCCCGGTTTTCGGCACCATATCAAATAAGAGGAGAGACTAAGGACCAAGACGTCCCGGTAACTCGGTGGGGCTTCTATTTACAAGATTGCGGATGAGACGAAGGTGAAGCAGCTCGAGCTTAAGCTGCTTACGTGATAACCGGCATCGATGATATCATCATCATCGGTGCAGCGAGGATTGCCTACAAAGTTTTTACAGAAGGAGTTTCTTTTGTCGCAAGCCAGTGATTCGGCGAACCGCTGAATTTCTACGTTCAACAAAGCCTGCTGCTTATTTAATTTGACTATCTCATCTTTTCTCCCCGGAAGGTTTTGGAAAGTTTAATCTTGTGTTCCAAGATTGCTGTCGTTTTGCCTACAGTTTTTCCTGCTTTGCATTTATATTGGGACTTGCTTGTAGAGAGTTTTAGCGATGGTGTCTCGGGAAACGCTGTTCCCAAAAGTGTAAACGAAATAACAAACCTCGAAAAATGCTTCGATTACTGCGTGCTCTGAAACATTCCGGCTGTGATAGCTTGATATTTTGGTTAGCAGCGGCTGTTCGCGGCACAGTGTATGTCATCTGGGGTGTGACGTTTTGGGACAGTGTTTATAATGTGACCAGTGTTGCGGAATTACCACTTCGCAATTGGAAATACTCGGGATGTATTCCACATTTTTGAGATGCCGGAATTGAATGGGAATGGAATGAGGATATCCCTTGGAGGATTGGAATGGGGATTTGTAAATGGTGGCCCCAGCATTGCTGGCGCCTTTTAAACACCTAATTACTCGGCTGCGATGACGGCGCCAGTATATCTCAAATGAAGCACCGGCAACAAAAACGAGACTGCATACCGAGCACCTCGAGTTCCTCAATCCGCGCAGCCTGCCACTGCGAGTGGGAAATTGAACTTCGAGCAAATGAAATTGAAGGCAGGAAAATAAAAATTGTGGGTAAGGATTTTTGTGCCCGGAACTCGTCATAAGCGCAAAAAACGAGTTCGAATATGTTGCTGCGCTTTGTACCTCTACTCTCTGCTATGGCGGCTACGGGATTGGGCATCTGGATGTACGATCACACTAGATATTTTAAAAGAAATCCGGAACACACTGCTGCTGAAAGGAATTTGATTCCAACAGCTCCAGCTACACCAGTTCCCTTGTTTACGAGTGCTTTGACAGCTCTCAGCAGTGCGACCCCGTGGTTTGCTTCGATCCGATAGGGAGGCTCTTGCGTACAGTTGTGCTATACTTGTTCATAATTTCGTTGCTGCGCTTTTGTGCAGGTGGCCTTTGAGCCTAGGTACAACCGTACCTGGTTACTGAATCCTCAGTCGTCGGCTTGACAGCTCTGTCACCACCACTATTGCGGTAAAAAGTTCTCGTGACAAAATTTTGATCACGTCCTCGTGCATATTGGTTGAGCGTTCATGGAAATAAACTGCCTGAATATACCTCCTAAGTGTGCATGGCTCCCGTCAATATATGTGTCTGTCCAGTCCAGGAATGGGCATAGGCTAACTTCTGTCATTACCAGGAATTCAAAGGAATGAAATCATGACAAGTTCTAATTCCTCGGAATGAAATTGAAATAAAATGGGGATGCCCTATTGTCCACTCTGAACGTGACACACCGATGTTGGTACCGACTAGGAGCTCGAGTTTACGTTGGGCGTTCTTTCTTGTGGGCCATAAATAAGCTGAAAAGCATCCGTGCCCACGTGGTGTCACCGTAGCTCAATGGGTGCCATACGAAACAATCTTTCATTACTGCTTGATCCAAAACGTTCCGCCTGGAATCGCTCGCTGTTAGGTCTCTGGCGGCTTTTTGCACTCCTTATATTCCGTCGGGTACAACGGAATATATTGGCGGCGCATACACGCTGGCATAGCGAAGTGGCCGCCACATATTAGTTTGTTCCGTACGCTGGTGTTGTTCTTAGTAGGCAAGTAGTAAATTCAAGACCATTTGTGTCTAAGTGATGTCACGGGAGTCCGATTGGCTGCAAACTACAAGCGTGGAGTTCTGCTTGCTCAGAAGCGTTTCGGCTGGGAACGCTTGCCGTTCTGTTTAAGGACGCTGTTGAAAAGGACACACTGAAAGTAGAGTGCTTGATTGCCAAGATAGGCTCCTAAATATTGACCTTGAAGGACCCGTCATAGTGCAATGCTCTTAGAGGCTTTGGTGTATATACTATCTTCAAGTGTTTACTTTTGGCAAGCTGGTGACTGTGGAGCTAACAGCCACTCGGTTCTAAAGCTTGTAGCTCAGCCTCTAATACTTTATTTTTTTGTGAAGTTATGTATCATCTGGTTCTTTTATTGTTGTTTAAGAATGGCATGTGGTTGAGAACAAGACACCGAGCCCGCACCACGGACAGTAACGCATGTGCCATCCTCCTAATATTCATCAATAGACTTAGGCTAGCCACCAGCAGGTTGCCAATAAAGCGGCACTCTTCTGATCACGTCTGCTTCCTGGTTGCAGCAATGTGTGCCGTGACCAGGATGTAAGGATTACACGCTTTAACACCCCCACCGATCAAGCAGACCCATTGAAGATGACGCTGAGAGTGGTGAAAAAACTGCGAGAGGTGGCACACAGGCTCGAACCTCACCTGAAGAAAGAGTTCAGGTCTGACCAACCAAGGTTGCGATCTAGCGTTTTGAAGGAGAATTTATTCAGTGGCTTGCATTGTGGGACCAGTTGGAGTTTACTATAGATAGGAGTTCCTCGGTAGCCAAAGTAGACAAACTCACTTATTTGCGCAGTTAGTTAATAGGAAAGCGGAAGGTGTAATCAGCGGATTAGCAACAACTAACGAGAGGTACCACGTGATCATCGAACTGCTGCGACAGCGTTTTGGAGACACAAGCCTAATAATAAACGATCACAATAAACGATTGCTAAACCTCCCGAAAGTGACCTCCTGCGACGACTTATGCGGCCTTCGGACGCTCAATGAACGCGTACACACTAACGATAGATAACTGAAAAAGTTAGATGTACACCCTGAGTCCTAGAGAGTCGTGTCTAAGACTGCGCTATTACAGAGCTCGTCCTATGAGATCTTGCTCAAGTTCAACCAAATAACGTCAAAGGAAACACCAGCACGAGAAACGGGAGGTGAAATGCACGATAAACTCTCAATGTTACTTGACCTGCTCAAACTAGAAGCGCGCAGTAAGGAAATTACTTCCATGATTTTTGGAGCAGCAACGATAACGCCAATTAAAACGCTGTCGCTGAAGCGGGAAATCAATGACAGTGTTAAAGGTTCTCGTACCACGCGGGCAATAAGGTTGTCCAGCGATAGATGTCTTTTCTGTGACTCCGATGGCCACACTACGAACGACTGTACGACTCAACTTTCTTGAGAATAAAAGAAAGCCATGTTGGAAAACTCGGTGGTTGCTTTAGCTGTGCGAGACCGTGTCACTGCTCCAAGGAGTGCAAGAATGCAAGAAGGCTATCACGCCGGAATTGTGAGCGGGAGCCACATTACTACATTTTGCGACCCAAACTGGAAGCGGCTTCAAAGAAAAAATCACGGCTGGTTGTGATGTAGTGTAGTTTACAGTGTCTAGTCAGCATTGCACATGGGTGTTTTCGTACCATTTATGCAAACATTGAGGATGTGAAATGCCCGCTGGAGATGCATGCACAGGGTGTTTTCGGGGCGCTGGTCAACCTTGGAGATTCCAACCTTACTTGTGTCAAAGTGGGCTGTTGACGTACGTTTTAGATACATTGTTAACATTCGCTCAGATATTCAGCCCCTTACGGAGATCCGGCTCTCATACAAGTTATTACAGAGCGCCAGGAAGACTTAGTACTACCTGACAATCCTTGGCCGTTTTACGCAAGTGTCATGACCTTTCCTTCAGCCGAGTTCTTTTGGAAAGATGCATAATTGTCGAATAATGTCTATAATTTTTTCTAAGCTGGCTCCATGCACCTTACTGCTCAGGTACTTTCCCCCGTCAAGAATCCTCGCTTTTTCATTCCTGTACCACCTTCACTGCCCTAGAGATATCCATATTTTGCAACTGTGGCGCTCGAATTTATGTATCTCGGTACATCCAAAATTGCGGTCAGTTCCTTGAGCACTAATGGGTCGTTTTTCAACTTCCGCGACCTTTTTTTGCGCTTTGATTAGCTTCCCCTGGGTGGCGCTGCTTGCTTGTTTAGTTTTATTTGCGTCTGGTTTCTGTGTGCATGGCAGGTCCGGCCAAATGCCGAGGCTGCCTATCAGAGCATCTTCCTGTTAATGCTTCACTTGATTAATGAGAGCTAGTATACGTAAAACGAAACTTCTTTTCAGTATTCCTAAGTTTAAAGTGAAGGGGGCCGTAGGTCCTCCTACTTGTTATATTGGCAGTTTCTCCTTTAGTGTGTCCTGCTCACTCGTGAAGCCGGTGCCTTTTCTGATCCTGATGTACGCTTGCGGCTGGTTTCTCAGAAAGCACGTGTTCATTTCTGCCTTGTTTTAGACTCCACCCGCCTCTCAGAACTGCGTATCGTGGGGTCTTTAGAGTTTCAACTACTGCTATCTTGCTATATTTCAAGTTGTTTTCTCGTTCTTCCGGTCCTGGAGAATTGGGACCCTGGAACATCTTCAGAGTACCAAGGTTTTGGTGTTCCAAGGCACGCACAAAAACATAAATACTCCGGAATTTCACTTCTTCGGTCTAACGCCCCCTACATGGCTCAATGCGTTTACCCAGGCGATCGCTGTGTCACGCACAAAGTTGGTTCATCCAGCTTTAGACATTTTTTCAGCGCTGTAGTTTTCAAACTCTTTTCCAGTATTTTGAAAAGAGTACGTTTTGGAGAATAGGAGAGAGCAAACAACCTTGGGATTTCTCAAATGAAAGGGATGAGGGGCACCCAATATTCCGCACCTTAAAACGTCAACAACAACAGAAGGATTTTTGTTTGATAAAAAAGTGAATGGCTCTGCTGTGGGTTCCTGGCGTAGTTTTTCGGCAACATTTCGCACTTGGAGAAACCGCACCACGGCTTTTTTACGATATCGAAACGAGCGTCAGGTAGAGGGTGGAAATTACGCTCTTCTGTTTTAGAGGCAGTCGCCGGTGACGTCTTTCAGTTTTACGAGAATATTTTGTATTTCCCAGGGTACGACAAACTGCGGAGGGGTGTTGGTTTCGTATCGCTTCTTTCTAAGCCCAAAGAAAGCCTTTTGGGAACCATGTGCCTTTCAGATTGGTGCACAACTTGACAAATAGGATAGGGCCTCTCCACACCTGCAACATTGAGGTCTTGAAGACACCTTGAGGAGATACGAGTGTGTCACATGTGTGTGCCCTACCCGTGACGTAGAAAGGGCAACGTCTGTGTACCTGTTGCGTGTGTGGGTGGTGTAAGGTCCCAAGCGTGGTTTTATAACCTGTAACTTGGTAACTGTCTGTTCACTCCATTGTGTTTGGGATCTGTGTCGAAGTTGGTGTCTGATGTTTGGCTTCATGTCTGTGTACGGCATTGTTGCGATGTACACTGTATTCAAGAGTGTAGCAGCCGTGCCTATTCAATCTGAGGTTTCATTCCCGGCAATACCAGAGTGCCTGTAACGCAACAGAAAGTTGCATGTAGGTTTGGCGCACACGCAGACAAAATAGACTTAAAAGCATGATTGATGGCAAGTTGTTAGAACGCTTTCTGGATGCAAGGGGCACGTAGAAAGCTGTGAGAGTCTGTGTACATGATGAATTTTTAAGTTTTGGTGTTGGACTATGTGAGTTGATACAATTAAAATACCATATGCTTTCGCTGTGAATATACTGCTATAAAAGTTTATTGTTTTACTGCCATGATAGTTTGGCCCATGCGTAGCACAAGACACAGCAGTTGTAGTCTTGGAAACGTGAGTGTAAAACTATGCACAATAGTACTCTCTGAGGAGGGGCAGGAAAACCCCCTCTGCAGGTTCTTGAGTAGTGTGTATTTAGTGGCAACTGGGGGTAGACACAGTCACAAGTTAATCAGATGAGGACGCTTTGAGAGGTTATAAAGAAAACATGTATTACAGAACAAAGCGCGATGCAGACAATAATACGTAGACGAGAGACTACCAGATAGCTGACAACAACCCAAAAGGAATAACTAGTCTACTAACGCGACATAAAGAAACCAAAACGCTAACTAATTTACAGAAAACCCTATAAATATAAACACCAGAAAAGAGCAACAGAAAAGTTCATAAACAGTTCACCGTGACGTGGCGTAGAACTCGGGGAGTCGGGGTGTCGCGTTGCTTTGCGCTGAGGGCCGTGGTCGTTCAGGACCGGGGCACGACGCAGCGTGTGTACCTGCCACGGGCCAAGGCACTGGGGAATACGACGCTGGTCAGGGGAGGCCTTGGCGTCAGGTAGATTCCTCCTAGCTTGGGTCCCCGAGACCCGATGAGCTCTCGATCTGCGCCTGTACGCCGCTCTCCTCAAACCGTCCTTTCAGAACTCCTCCACTGGTATGGCCGTCCTTCCTCGTTTCTGTGTGGCCTCGTCACCCCTCCGTCGTGGCCGGCTCTCATAGGGCTCTCGCATTCACCGTCATCGGCTCGTGTGACCGGCGACTTCGGCTTTTTAGGCCGTGCCGAAACGAGGACAATCCCTTCACGGGCTTGTGTCCGCGACGTCGTCGTCGTCGTCGTCCCCGCCGACTGAGCACTTCACCTTACATGTGTTCCCCTTTAGAAAGTTTTTTCTTCCGTGAAACAAAACTGCATAAGGAGGTGAAGGATCCCTGCTTGGTGGTTGGACGGGGTAGACGTAGTTGGCATCATGGTGAACACCATCCCGCCCACGGTGAACACAATGACTTACATTCAGTGACTGTCACACACACTCGCGCACTACAAGTCTCCCGTGAGTCGCCACAACACTTCACGATTTCCAGTGTCATACCACCACTAGATACAAAAAAAACGTCGTCAAGAACACTCTTCTTGAACCCAACATTACCAACCACTGCACCATTACCCTATTACCTCAATTATCTTAATTATCGGTTGGCGGCAACAGGCGACTAATGTAATCCGCTCCTACGTTCTCGGACCCCTTCACATACTCTACTCCGAATGAATATTCTTGTAGACTTAGACCTTCACCGGAGAACTCGACGGGTAAGGTGTTTGGCGCTAGCGAGGTACTTCAAGGGCTGATGGTCAGTCTGGACAACAAATGTTGTTCCATACAAAAAGATGTAAAACTTCTCCACGGCCCAAACTAGTGCCGAGCATTCCCGTTCTATGGCTGAGTACTGGTTTTAGCGAAGCGGGAGTTGTCGTCTGGCACTTTGTGTGCACACCATGCCGAGGGCTTCCGACGGTAGCTGGGTGCGCATGCGCGTCCCCTCCAGCGACAGCGTCTGCCTTCAAGAAGAAACCTCGTCTCCTCGGGGCAAACAAGCAAATTTCGGTTAGTGTTTGCTGTTGGGACGACAACCCGTCGTCGGGCGTTCTGGAAGAGGCGTTCTGCGTTCCTCCAGTTCCGTGCTCGGGGCGCACATTTGGCTTCCACGTTGGAAGTGGAACTCGCGCTTTTGTCGACCTCCTGAGCAGTGGCCGAGCCGTCCCTGAAACGGATGGGGCCCCGCCTGGGCCTAGAGGTCGCATTACCTTGTAGCTTGTTGGGGCGGCGACCAGGAGGCTCGCAGCAGGCAACGTCGCTGCGAGTTTTCTCAAGTGACAGGCCCCATCTTTCGGCTCTGTTGCGGGGGCTTCCCAGCCGGCGGGACTTTATCCGGGTGGGATCCGTAGCTGCGGACCGAAGGCTCCTTGCCCATTCCTTGGTGTGTCTCACGGTCCGTTGCGCGTCGTCGGCTGCTTTTTGATGACTTTGGCGATATGGGACCAATGAGATCGACCGCTACTTGTTCAAACGGTGCATCAATGAGCTGCATGCACCCAAGTGGTGCCTTCGGGCCTCTTCCTTTTGGAAACATCCGCTGGCACGCGTCGCATGATCGGACGTACCGGTGCACATGCGCTTGTACCCTGGGCCAATAAAAGGCTTTCAGCAGATGCCCAACAGTCTTCTTGATTCCCAGGTGTCCCGACATTGGACTCTCGTGTGCTAAGCTCAGTATTTGGTAACGAAACTTCTTCGGGACAACCACCTGTTAAAACACGTTGTCTCTTGACTTTTAGCATTGCCTCCATAGAAGTCCTTTTTTGACAAAGAACGTGTGAACCCCCGCTCGCGTGCCGGTTACGGTTGTTCCAACCCTCTCCGAACATATCCGTAGAGTAGGGTCTTTTTCCTGTTTTTGCCGAAGCTCCTGCGGGGTTACTTGAATGACTTTCAAGGCCACGGCTGGGCTCCTTCTGCGCGTTGTAGGTCCTTTCGTCCCCATGAGGACTTGGGTGGAGGGTACGGCCCTCATGTCACCACTTGTCTCTGCGGCCCATAATAAGTTGCCGTTTTCCCTCCGCGCGGGATCCGGATCTGAGGCGTCGCGTGCCCCTGGAATATTTCCCACAATGACATCATATAATGGAGTGTGCATACACCTTGCGGTAGCCTTTCCGGAGAAATAAGGCGTTAGTACTTCCACAATGGCCTCTTCGACCTCGACGCTCTGCCCATTTGCTAGAAGCACCGTAGCTTTCGTCCCTGTCACCGCCGAATCGGTACACAGGAATCTACGCACCACCAGTGTATTGCTTCCGGTGTCCCGCAACACAGAAACCTTCTTCCCGAAGAGTTCACCTTGCAGCACTGGAAGCCGAGGCCGGGTGGAGTTCTCCTTTTGTACCGCACGGGCAACCCTCGTTTCTTGTCCCCTTTCTGGGCAGGAATGATCACAAAGAGGACTGTCCTCCTGTAATTCGAAGAAACGCATGGGCGTTCTGTCGGTGACATACAGCACGATGTCATCTCCTTGCTGTTGGCTCGTTTAGGGCAAGAGTTGACGTTATGACCCACTCGACGGCAATCTGAACAGTATGGTTGCTTTGGCCTCGACCGGCGATCTGAGGCTTGGTGACCCAGTTTGTCACACAAAAAGCACCGAGGGGTTTTGGCTGGGTTTTTCATATTCCTCGCCTCCTTTGACGACCCAGCGTCCTCAGTTTTCCTAAAGCGCCGCAGGTTGATTTGATGCTGGGCCTCGAGGAAGTGATCGGCGGCCTGCGTCATTTCCGCGAGTTTCGTGCAGTCCCTTTCCCGTAGGGAAACTGCTAACACGCTGTGGCAGTTGATCAGGAATTGCTCCGAGACAATTAACTCTCGTACTCCGTCATAGGTTTTAGGAGTACCTGCCATCTCCACCCAGCGGTCGAAGAAACTCTCTAATCTCGTCGCATATTGCTTCGCCGTCTCATCGTCTTGCGGCTTGCTCTGCCGGAACCTTTCCCTGTAGCCTTCAGCCGTGAAACGGAAACGTTGCAGTAGCGCCAGTTTAGTCTTGTCATAATCGACGGACTCGTCGGGAGACAGCCGTCCGAAGACCTTCAAAGCTTCTCCAGCTAGACACAAACTGAGCGCTGTGGCCCATTTCTCTTTCGGCCAACACTGTCCGTTCGCCACTTGTTCAAAGCGCTTCAGGTAAGCGTCCAAATCATCACGAGCTTCATTGAAGACGGGAATGAAGTTGTGTGGATTGACATTAAAGACGGCGTTTTCCGCAGAATGCGCGTCACCAGCAGTCACCCCAGAGCCTCTACTCTCCCCAGTTTCTGCCAACCTGAGTCTTAGCTGCAGGTTCTTTTCTTCCTGCTCGAGTCGCAATCGTGTAGTCTCTCGCTCTGCCGCGCTCTCATCTCGCGCCTTCGCTAGAGCATCGTCAACCCACGCACGCAACTCCGCCCCACGCAACTCAAGACGTTCCCCGGTGGCAACTAACCCCTGCGGGTTCATAGTACACCGATGTAGAGATAACTGTCGCACCGTTACCTCTCAATGCGCAAACGCCCTCGTCCTGCCGTGGACGCCAATTTTGTGAGGAGGGAAGTAAAACCCCCTCTGCAGGTTCTTGAGTAGGGTGTGTTTAGTGGCGACTGGGGGTAGCCACAGTCACCAGTTAATCAGACGAGGGCGCTTTGAGAGGTTATAAAAAACATGTATTACAAAACAAAGCGCGATGCAGACAATAATACGTAGACGAGAGACTACCAGAGAGCTAACAACAACCCAAAAGGAATAACTAGTCTACTTACGCGACATAAAGAAACCAAAACGCTAACTAATGTACGGAAAAGCCTATGAATTTAAACACCAGAAACGAGCAACAGAAAAGTTCATAAACAGTTCACCGTGACGTGGCGGGGAACTCGGGGCGTCAGGGTGTCCCGTTGCGTTGCGCTGAGGGCCGTGGTCGTTCACGACCGGGCCACTTGCAGCGCGTGTGCCTGCCACGGGCTAAGGCACTGGGGAATAGTACGCTGGTCAGGGGAGGCCTTGGCGTCAGGTAGATCCCTCCGAGCTTGGGTCCCCGAGACCCGATGAGCTCACGATCTGCGCCTGGACGCCGCTCTCCTCGAACCGTCCTCTCGGAATTCCTCCACTGGAATGGCCGTCCTTCCTCGTTTCCGTCTGGCCTCGTCACCCCTCCGTTGTGGCCGGCTCTCATAGGGCCCTCGCGTTCACCGTCATCGGCTCGTGTGACCCGGCACTTCGTCGTTTTCGGCCGTGCCGAAACGAGGACAATCCCTTCACAGGCATGTGTCTGCGACGTCGTCCTCGTCGTCGTACCCGCCGACTGAGCGCTTCCGCTTACATACTCATACTGCAAAAACAAGACATGCCACAGAATCGTATTTCTTGATGACCTGTTCTTGTTAAATCGCATCAGACAGGTCACATGACTCATGGCGGAGATGCGATGGTGCAATGCAATCAATGATCGGTGTCCTATGGAGGCCTGACAAACATACTACTTGTTCAGAAGCTTCTTATCGCACTTCGAGAGGAAACGGCATAAAAACTGATGGAGGAATACACAAAAGTTGCTGTGATGACGCATCGTTATTGGCCGGAGTAGAAGGATAATTTCTCTTGATTTTTGAGGCGCATAAAATGTCTATATATATCCATGGAGATCGAGAGACCATTAATTGCATTTTACATACCTACTTTAGAAAGGGCTAGGGTGAAAAGCGCCACATGCAAGGCGTAGCCCTAAATGAAGCACCGGGTCCAGCAGTTTTAGTGCCGTTTGTGTTGCACACCCCCATACCACACGTCCGTAGTCCGAGCGTGATCCCACTAGGGCGCTATAAACACGCAGACGAAGTTGCTTGTCTGCACCATATGACTGGTTTGAGAGAACTTTAGGAATATTCATAGTTTTTAAGCATTTTTGTTCAAGATGTTGCAAGAGTGGAAGAAAAGTTTGTTATCGAATATTACGCCTAAAAAAATATGCACATTTTTAATAGGAATTGATACGCCATAATTGTAATATCTGGGTCCAAAGGGATCCCGCGCTTCCTCGAGAGCACAACGGAAGAATTCGTGTCTGGGTTGAGTTTTAAACTGTAATTGTCTCTCGAGCTGGCGCTTTTTTTGACACTGACCTTGACTTGACCCTCACAGATGGAAAATTTTCATCATTTAAAAGATACCCTGACATCGTCTACATGCACTCAATTGAAGGTGGCAATGGCTTCCCAAGGGAGTTCATCTTAACTATGAATAAAGTGCAGTTTGGAGCTCCAAATGGCGGAATGCCCTTTTCTTGCGCATAAACCCTTGAGAGTGCGCTACCAACTCTCACAGGAAATGTTCTTTAGAGAAACAAACTAGCAAGCGTGTATACCATGTTGCCTGAGGCACAAAATGACTTCTGATCATTGAGGATCCCGTTGCGCCAGGTGGTGTAATAGACCTTCTCAAAGTCAAAAAACACCGTTGCACAAAAGTGTTGATGAATAAACGCATCCTTTGTATCAAACTCGGCAGCGACAAGTTGATCGTAACTGGATCGCCCTGCCCTGAAGCCTGCATGGCAACTCTCGAGAGGACCATTGTACTCAAGAAAGTACACGAGCATCCTGTTTATCATCTTCTCAAGGAAATTGCACAGGCAGCTTGTCGAACCAATGGGCCGGTAACTGGCAGGAGAGGAAGAGTCATTTCCTTCTTCCTGGAAAGGCACTAATATGGCCGCCCTACAAGGGCATGAAATGTGTAGCGAAAGCCATAGTTTATTGTACAGATGTTGAAGAGCTTCAAGGGTGTCTGAGTATAGGTGTTGTGTCATGATGTAAGGCTTTTTGTCTGCACCTTGAGCTGAATGCTTAGATTTGGTCAGAGCTGTCTTCAGCTCATGAATTGAAAAAGGAGAACTTTAGGAAGTTTGCGAATTGTCGCTAACACGCAAAAACGTTTCCGCAGATATATTGTGTTTCATGAAAGTGTTCGTACCGTTTGCTGAACTGGACACGTGTTCGAAGTGTTGGGTGAGCGTGTTAGCCTTGGCTTCTAGTGTATCCCCTGTTGCATTACACAGGGGCAGCCTGTCTGTCTCTTGTCCTTTTAGCTTGCGTATCTGTCCAGAGTTTGCGAGTGTCATTTATCAAGGAGATGTACCAAGTCTCCCGTTTTTCCTCAGGCGCACATGTTTTCCGAACGTGTTGGCCTGTTTATAAAAAAGAACGTAACACGTCGAGGGGTAAATCCAGAGAATAGCCCAGCCTTGTTCTGGGGCTCTCAGTTTCTCCTACCGTCCTCATTTCAAAACGGCCTCTTCTGGTAGCGAGGGGCACCAGAGGCGTTGGGAATGAACTTTTCGGCGTCGTCGAGGATGCGCGCCGTGTGAAGTTGGGTAGCTTCTTCACGTGTAGGTGTTCAATGAATGTGTGGTTTAGTCTCCTTGTGTCTGTAAATGTTCTCCAATAAGCTTTTGGTTCATTCTACCTGTTTTTTAAGATGTGTGGCGCCGGCCACCAACTATAAATGTTAGTGAGGTGGAGAAGTGCTCACTGCCGTATGCTTCAGTGCCCACACCCGAATCGCAAAGAGAACTGCGGAGTTAATAGCCAAGTCAAATTATATTAACGTATGGTGGGGTTTTTTGTTGAAGAGGCATGCTCCTGAAGATGTAAGAAATATCTTTATCAGGCGACCTTGGGCATCCGTGCGAAAAGGGTCGCAAAGAGAATTGTGCGCATTAAGGTCGCATGTGATGACATATGGTTCGGGAAGCTGGTCAACCAGGACGTCGAAGTCTAATCTGAAAATGCGAAATTAGGACGAATGTAAACAGAGCATACCGTTGTCAGCCTATCAAATATTATTGTATGTACAGCTATAGCCTCTAGGACAGTGTTCAAGGTGATAATGTGGCATGCCAAGGTTTTTTGGGCAATTATAGCCACGCCGCCCGGAGAGTGTGGGTCACCAACCCTATCCGTTGTTAATAGCATATAGCTATTGACCTTATACTACCTCATAGCTATTTAGGAAATTTGTATAATTTGTATAAATGTGTTTCGTGGTCACACATTACACTTGGCTGATTAGCGTGCTGAATCTCCTACATTTCGTCAAAAATATTCATAAGGCCTGTGAAGTTTCATAGGGTTATGTTTTTCTTCCCATTATGTTGTGTTAGACTTAGTAGATTGCGACTAAGTAAGGTATCCGGCGCTTGCACTCTTGGGAGCGGTTTTTTAACCTTCTCTTGAGGTTTAAATAGAGGGACCTCCCTCTTCTGCTGCGAAGCAGAGAGAAAAGGTCCCACATCTCTCTCATAATACGATTTGGAAGGGGTACCCAGGGGTACGGACCACTCTGACTTGGCACCCTATTTGGTGCAAATCGTTAGTGCCACTACCGCCGAGAGGGTCAGGAGCACCCTCGGTGGCACAAGCGGTGCAGCAGGGGTGGGATCTACTGCGATCACATCCGTCTTCATTTCCTCCGTGTTCTCCCGTGTGCTTCGGGCCGGTGGAGAGGAAACACTGGGTGCAGTAGCATCGCCACTTGACGTAAAGATTGCCACCACAGCAACCGCTGACTAAGCAGGTGGTGTGGTGAGGAGTTGGGCCACCAGAGGCCTCCGGCGACCTGAATCGGCGTACCTCCCCAGGTGGAAGAGGCGAACCTTTTTCGTGCCTCTGGGAAAGTAAGGTTCTCAGTGACTTGAATATTGATAATATCCTTCTGTTTGACCGTCTCGCATGTGCTAGAGTAGTCCCCGTGGGGTTGCTGAATTAGCAGAGATGAAGGTTCACGATGGGCATTTGTCAGATGGATGATCCTGCTGGGCACACTTTTAACACGTACGTCGGCCTAGGAAGGAGTTGGTACTATGCCCTAACCTCTGACTCTGAACATTGAAGGTATCCTTATTTGAAGAATTCTGGAAGTATTGACCAGTCAAACGTTAAGAGTAAGGTCTTTGGTACAAATTTCTTTGTCTTCTACGCGCATCGTTATGCGCCTTACTGCTGTTACGCGCTGACTTTTCAGGCCCTCGATCAGATCTGTTTCGCTTTCATTCATGAGGTCAGGATATCAGATCACGCCCTGTGAGCTGTTAAGACTTCGGTGTGGCTTGACCATGACGCCAATATCTGCAATGCTTGTCTGGCTAAGGAGATTCGTTGCCTGCTTCTGAGTATTGACTTCGACTAACCGTTTTCCAGTTGTATGTTTATTGCTTTGTAGGATTGTCCTGTTATACCTTCCATTTACTTTTTTACGAAGAACACAGACAGAGAGGAAAGAAGCTTTTCTTTTTCAACAGATTCAATCATCGAAAATCGGGTATAGTTGGCTCGCTTTTCGATAGACATTGTTGGTAACGACGGAAATGAGACGTCGGTGCGGCCCCTTTTCAGGAACCGATCACGCTTTGGGGGGTGGAGGGTTCAAAATAATATACGGCATAGTATAAAAGCAAGCAGACGGGGTACTGTCTTTGTAAGCTTTACCATTGACAGCTGAAGAGCTCCACAGCTGTCTGCCTGGTAAACAGACATGGAGCCCATCCACTGGAGCTTGACCTGGGCTCCGATGGCCACCGTTTGAGTTTTTTACCCTTCGCCTTAAAACGTATTACCACGATTGGTAACACCATCATTATGGGGGGTCAAGGTCCGCGGTGTCACCAATGCCGAACCAAGATTCCTTAAGGTGCCCTGTGCCGCAAAGCTGCAATAAATAAAACCTATTGGACCCAAGCTGCCCCACAATTACGTCCAACAACAATTGCTGACCGATTGGGGTGATGAACTGGATACTCACCGACGGGTCTAATGGAAGAGAAAAACAACTCCTGGTGGGGCACAATCATAAATTTTGGAAACAAGCAGTGGAGGCTCGCAGTGCGGGAGGGGAGAGGTAGGACTTCTTTCAGTGCACATAGTCAGCTGTTGATGATGTTGCTGGGATGCCCGGCACTTCAAAAATACGTTTTTCTTTCTAACTTTCTCGTTGCAGTTTAAACTGTGTGTTAGTCGATTTTCCGCATTTTCGGGGATAATTGTTTTAATTAAAGCGAACTTTTTTGTTTTGTACTGCCTAGTAAGAGCCTGCTGATATCAAAATTACGCCAGCACGGTGTTCTGGTGTCATTGTTATCTAAAAAATGTCTCCAATTAACGAATGTGATCTGCTCGAACACAAGCTTCTGATTCTTGGCTAAAAAGCAGTGGCCCAATTACCGTTTTGAAGTGGTAAGCTGCTGCACCACGAACTTTTTCTAGTCGAAGAAGAATTCGTACCTTCCTAAGGACAAATGCTTCGAAGCAATTGCTGTATCAATTTTTTCAGCAATTTTGGCTCATCATTTTAATTGCTTGTGCCAAATAAAAAGGGCGTTATAAATTTTGGTGTAGAAGGAATTCTCAAAATCGTTTTCACATAGAGAGAACAAATGTATAAAATATATATTCTTATAAAGTACGCTTATCTGCCACTTTTGCAGAGTAATAAATGTGTAAGTGATAAAGGCTATTCCATTATTCTAATTTATTTCAGTCTGACGCTAAAAATGAGGCGTGAACTACATCAATTTTTATGTATACTCGCGCGGACAGACACGCAAATATATATTTGTGTGTGTGTGTGTGTGTGCGCGTGTGTGTGCGTGTGGATGTATTGTTCTAACCGGTCAAAAGCAGAGGGGACAGCCCCCGGTATGGATATGGGCCGGGTAATGAGGAAGATGCGGAGCTAGATAAGAACATGGCGGACTCGGCTGGACAAGGTGTGCATAGCCGCAGTGGCTAAGGTTTGGACCTTGGCGGAACAGCACTCCCAGTAGAGGTGTGGTTTCAGGGAGCGCAGTGTTTTTCCGGGGGACCGCGGCCGCGCGGAAGAACCCTTGGACGACATTCAGCGCCCTGAAGGTGGGGTACGCCGTGGTACTAGAGAAGGGCATTGTGGCCCTCTTTCTTGCTTTGGTGTTCCGCAGTTGGAGTTTTGCGGGGCAAATTACATTGGCATTTTGAGTGGCTCTCGGAATTTCGCAGTAGCCATCCTCGTAGTTTTGCGCGCGTTTTCAGTGGCTTATGTTGTATGTAACCATTGCTTCTTCCGTGTACGCTTCGTGGCACACGAGGGTATTTCGTCGAAGGGACGTGTCTAGCCGTGGAGTCGTCGAAAACCCTTGGTTGCTCCGCTCGAGCCCGCAAGGGATGCCGACGACAATGGGCTCGTAGGCGTGGTCCGCCCCATCAGGGACCTCTGCGAGAACCCCACGAACCGGCTAACAGGTCTGGGGCTATAACGCGCTGGGTCGGAGCTCGGGCCATCATTCCAGCCGAGCCTTACGGCGCCACGGTTGACGGGCTACGATGAACGCAAGATAGTCGCTGACTTCCTGTGCGACCTCACCGTATACAAGCTGGCATCGAATGCCTCGGAGGAGTTCATCCTTTTCCTGCGTCCTGTCGGTTGCTCTAGAGGTATCCGCCAGTCGCTGGTGGCGTGTTCAGACGCCGTTCGCGTCCTCGGCCGACTTCGTGGCGCGCATCCGTGGGAAGTTCCTGCCTCCCGACTACGGCTACCGCATCCGCCGTGAGTTGTAGGCACGAACGCAGCACTCGTTTGAGTGCTTGCTCGAATACCTTGTAGCTATCTAGGAGTTCATCAAAGGAGCTATCCCGGGTGCGTCTCGAGCAGAAATGGTGATGCACGTCTTAGGACGATGTCACCGCGCTTCTGAACTTACTTACGCGCTCGTGAGTACTCGAGCCTGGAGAAAATGGCACGATAAGCCCGGGCAATCGAGTGAGCTCTCATATCGGAGCCGAAGTATGTACCCCCCGCCAGTTTGGGTGGCGATTGAGCCAGCGTGTGCATGAAGACACACATTTGAGACTTCGCCAGAGCGAAGTCCACAGCCGCGTACAGCAGCGGCGTCCTCGAATTGCGGCCGAGCACAAGATCCATCTGTCTTTGGCGATAGGTAGTTAGAGCGCGAAAGACCACTAAATGGTGCAGCACATGGCGGGAACTCCCCGTAATGATTTCCGCCAGGATTCCTGCTTTTGGAAAACAGGCACTTTTTACTTGAAGGCTCACCGCTCCCCGACCCGGGTCTCTTCCTTTCGGGTCGGCAACAAAATGCCCTGAACTCTAGTGGTTTTTCTCGTCCAGTTGTCGAGACGGCCATGTGGCGACACTACGTGCCTGATGGACAGCCATGATATGTGAAGCCAGGACACATTCGTCGTGAGTGTCCCGATGTGAAGGCTGGCCGCCGAAATACAAATAGCTGTCGATATAAGGGAATGGAGCCCAAGTATAGGATGGTGACTAACCCATTGCCGAGGCTCCCATATTTGGCTGGTGACGAGAACTGGTGTTTTTAACGCACTGCTTGCCGCGTTGAAACGCCCGCACAGCCCATAGCACCACACGTTTCAGTTCACGTGCTGGGAACAGATGTTTCCGCATTGGTTGACACTGGCGGCAGCTGGTCACTAATTCGGGATGCAGTCTTTAAACTCTGTGAAGTACGTGTCGTTAAGTTGCGAAAATGAAGCCCCCGGTTGCAAGTGGCCAATGGTGCTGTTGTTGAAGTGCGTGGTGCGGTGAGCTTGCACATTTCTCAATCAAACAGAAGGAGTCGGCAGTGGTTTACGTGCTGCCCTGGCTTGGCGGTGCCCATGATTCTGGGCGGAGACTTCATTTTTCCTGATTCCCTGCTGCTTGACTTGGCGTGTAGTGGTTACAGATTGCGAAATGACTCAGAATTGATACCTTTTTTTGTCGTCAACGCATATGTGTACCGTACCAAGGTCAGCCGCACTCGCTGTAAAATCGGTGTTGCCTGAGCGAATCAGGCAGTTCCTTGAGAAGGGTCCTTGAAGTGACTATGATCGGGAGCCGCTCACCAATGTGCTGGAGCCGTTTGTTATAATGTTCATGGAGGTTCTTGTGCAAACAACCCTCCTCCAAAATAGCATTGACACGGGGACGCCATTCCTTGGAGCTGCAATCCACGGCCACTCAGCATTCAGAAGAAGGCGAAATTGGACGTCGCCCTTGAGATGTTGAACACAGTTACTGTGCGGCCATCGCAGATCGCCCACGCATCTCCGGTCGTGTTGGCGCCGAGAAAAGACGGAAATATGGGTCTTTGTGCGGTATAACGTCATCTCAACGACGTAACAGGGAGATACGCTTATCATTTTCCTGTGGTGAAATTTATGATTTCCTCGCTTGGTGGTGCATGCGTGTATACCACTATAGATTGCTCACGCGACTTTTTAAAACTTGAAATGCACCCCGATTGTACTTTTAAAACAGCCTTCACATACTAATGCGTCTTTTCGAATTCATGCGTAGGCCATTTAGGATTCAGAACTCCCCGAGTTCATTTCAAAGGTTAATGGAGATCGTTCTTGGCGAAGCACTTTTTAACTAAGCAATGGCCTATATGGAAGACATCGCGCGTTTTTTTCGCCTGCCGCTGTTTTGCTTCTCGTGCTTGTTAGCGACGGGCTTCATTTGCGTCATGGCGTGGAGGCATGAAGGCGGAATTTTAGATATTGTAGATCTAACCATAAGAAAAGGGAGGGTTTTGTTTTCTTAACATCGTTATTACCTAAGCTACTCGTCGTATTTTCTCAAGCGTTTTCTTTCTGATCTATTTTACATATTTTATTTAGTGATACTGCCAGCCCAAATGAAAGGATTGGAGCAGAATCGCAAATACATAGATACAAGTCTACCGATTTAGGTTAAGAAACATGAAAGCAACATCACAGTACTTCAGTGTAAACAATACAACGTTCTCCGGAGCATTGCCTCGGTATTTAACAAAAAGGGAATTTATCACAGAGCGTGAGGAACATGAATTGGAAGCAAGAGTTAAGATGTTCTCAGAAATGTAAGTAGGCACAGTCATCTGGTAACCAGTATAAAAAATTGAAGCACAAATATACTTTGACAATAGGAATTTCAAATTTTAATACGGGTTTGGAGTGTTTCCATGTCGTCTTCTGCAAACACATGTGTGTTGTGTCATTCCTGTTTATTATGGTCGGCGGAATAACAGAGTATTTAAATACATTGATGCTGTTCAGAAAGGATACAAAACGGAATTTGTCATTGGCTTGAAGCACACCCTGATGAAAACTCTACACAAAGAGATGTTCTGCTTAGAAGCATCCTTTTAACCTATTTGAACATCAAAAACAAGTGACAAGTACGATTTTGTGCTAAAATTTGTTTTAAGCCTTCTCTGGCAACTGAGAAACCGACGGTATGGCATAGATTTTGAAGATGAACCGCCGTGCCTTATTTTGTACCCTTTCTACTTTGGGGAAAATAACAGCAGTGTAGGGATCCCAGATAATGTTTACGTAGCCGAGAATTGGTGGAATATGAGTTTTAAATGCCAAGAGCTTAGAGCCACTTGAAGCGCTACGTAGTGATCATTTTAAATATTAAAGTGTCGACATCGCTTTGCTGGATATATAATCAATAAGTTCCAACGTAGGTCATTCCATATTATAAGGCCGAGGTATTTGAACGCTTTCACCCCTGTTAATGTAATACCATCCCCGGTGCACTCAAAAAGAAAAGCGTCCTATATGTTGGTAACAGACATGGTAGCACATGTTTCTAATTTATAGACATCTGCAAGGTATTTCACTATCGCAATATTTTAACAAGTTCTGGGCTTAGTTTTAGTTGATGGCTGAGGGACCTAATTACAGAGTATATAACACAGTTGCCTCCATACGATGTTAATAAAACTTGCTGCTGGGCTAGTTGGTTCGTGATCAAAACAACTGGATTAGTTCTTTAAAAAACAGGACACACGTAAGAAAAAACAGACAGGACTGGCGCTACTTCAACTGATTTATTCACAGGCTACATCTTCGCATTTATACAAAAACAGACTCGATCATGCGCAACGTAACCATTTAAAGGACAACTCCCAACCAATCATCGCCACAAATACACGGATGACCGCAGCCGTTAACATTAAACAAGACAAAAATTCAAACTCAGAAGAGAAAAAAAGCAATAGAAGTATCACTGACACTATCAGTACCATATTTCTTGATATCAAAAGCCTCCACTAATTACGCGCGTTTGCATCGCAGCTTCTGCCCGAAATCTTAATCTCACTTAGCCGTGCGCACAATCCTAACAGTTAGCGCAATATGTAGTCAAGTGCGCTGTCCCCCCATTTTTATTGCCAATGCATGCTAACGTGCTCGATCGTTAATTAATTCACCGGTCCGTTTGGCCGATATAGGCCTTCCCATATGACAGCGGAATCTTATACACCACGCCGGTGCAGCATTTCACAAAGGCCTAGCGTGCTTCTCATCGCATGCTCGCTTCCGCCCAGCTGAAATGCGAATGCACAGGGCACAGAGCACAGAGCTTCCTGGGAGCGGAAAAGACAACTGCGATGCCGTGTTTCTTTGCCACCTTCTTCATGTGGTTGGAAACCTTGTGCACGTAAGCCACCACTCCAGGTCTTACTGTGGTGCGCACCACATCCGCCGTTTCCTTTCTCCCGCCCCTTTTTATCTTCTGAAGAAAGCACTCAGCAACCGCTGCAATGACGGAGCAGGGAAATCCTGCTAAAATCAACCTTTCCACCGGTTATATTGACGTCACATTGGTCTACATCATTTGTAAAGTTGAGGAATAGTACCGAGCTGATTACTGAACCTTGATGTACGCCAGAGCTCAGGTAAACTCTCTGAAGTATTTTGTTTGTATAATACATATTGCTTGCGGCCCTTCACAAAAGACCTAACCCAACTACAGTGCTGACAATTTTTAGAAGATCCGTGAGTGTAACCTGTCAACGGAGATCTTTTCGAAAGCCTTCACTTAATCCCGAAAAATTGCCTCCACTCGAGCTTGTTCAATAATTGCTGAAACTAAATCATGGGTAGTTTCAACAACGTTGGAAAAACCGCGTTGTAAGCCGTGCTCGGCATTGTACATGTTTGAATGGGTATCGAGAAAAAGGGCAGTGTGGTGGTGAATGACGTGCTCTAGCAGATTGCAGCAAGTGTTCGTCAGAACTATCGGGCGATAATTCGGAATACTCTGCTTGCTACCTAGCTTGTGTTGTGCTTTTATGACCGACTGCGTCCAGTCATCGGGATGTTTACTCATAGAAAGTGACGCTATAAATGAAACCACCATAAATTCGGAAGACCACTCACCATATTGTATTAAGATAACGGTTGAGAGTTGGTGAGCGCCGGGGATTTTTGTGTTCATATTCAAGAGCAAAGAAAAAATTCCCACCTCGGAAATGTGCATGTCTTTAAGTGAGGGTATCTTTTTAGGTTCATCAAGAGCTGGCCTTTCGTTATTATCATCTGTGAAGACGGACTGGAGAGTGTGGTTGAAAGCATCTTCGATTGAACTGGCATCACAAGTACGAATGTTATGGATGACAAAACTGTCAGTCGTCGACACCTCAGGTTATCTAATGCGCCAGAAGTGAGAAGGCGATTATTTTATCCTGCTGCTGAAGCAAACGTCATAAAAGTTGTGCTTAGCGTTTTTTTTTTTTTATTTTATCTTTAACTTGACGCGACAGAAAGGCAATTTCATCATGCAAGTTTATATGAATTGCTTTTTTACGTGCTTTCGTAAGCTAGGTTAGTTTCCTTTAAGGCGCACAATTTTCCTCGTAATCCAGGGATTGTAAAAATTTACTTTTTTTTATTTTTAATGGGACAAAAACTGGACGGCATTCTTAGTCGCATTATTCCTGACATAGAATTGAATTGAATTTTGTTGCTTTCCCATCGCGCTCGCCATCTGTCGGCACCACTAAAACACTGCCCAAAACAAGGACTTCACAATTTGACAGTGAGGATGGCTCATTCACTAGTCAACACTAGGCCACTGATTGGACACCTTGAAGAAAAAAGCTAGGTGGGTTCAAAATAGGCACGTGGCCAACCTCTCTCACTCCCACAAAGAAACCCGGAGGTGTTCACTAAAACGCGAATATAACACAAAAACCAACGAACTCAAAGCAAACATTTCACGGGCCATTAGTTGTGAGGCGGCTTGTCCTAAAGTATTACCCGCACCATGCCACCTATCATTGTGCCCCACGCCACCAGAATGTCTTGCCTTTGTTAAAATAGGCAGTGCGTCACAAAGCCTGGGCGCCTACCCATTGATGCATCCCAGCCGCCGAGTCGCCAGGTTCACACCTGTGCAAAGTGAAATTTTGCCCAGTAAATTAGAGCAGTGCAAGGGTCACAGACAGAACGTCTGGTGCCTTCTTCCTATGTTTGATCGAAGGTTTGACCCCTTGACTAACCTTCAGCTCCCATCCGCTTCAGCGTTTCTCATGGCGGCAATCCCCAATGTTAAAATGTCAACGTTCATCTTCCGCCGGCTTCTTAAAGGAACGCAAGAAAATCCTCCTTCGAAAGCCGACATCGCTTTCAGCTGTTATGGCGTGACCACGCGTTTGCATTAGGCCTGTCCGGGCGTGCTCGTCGGGTAACACAAAAGGCCGGTGAATAACAAAGAAGCCTCTGCGGTTTCTTATTGCGCTCCTCACACCCAATTGAGTTCGGCCTTGCGGGAAAGGACACACCATACAGGTAAACAATCCCACCCCAGCAAAAGATATGTGGTTGCCGGGCGGTTTTATTATAGGTCAGCGGTCCGAATATAACAGCCTCCATCGTAAGTTTCCAACGCGTTCTCTTCCCGAATGCAGGTTCTGTTTACAACGCGACACTCTTCCTCATGTCAGTATACAGTACAAATAAAACCCAAATATCTAACTGTTTCATCCGCCCGTTCCATACCTCAGCTGTGAGAGAACGTCTTGAATAACTTTGATCTCGATGTCCAGACACTTTTTGTCGCTGCGCAAAGGCTGCAGCTCATCACATAGTTTCTTGAAACCGAAAAGCACTCCCACTTCACCAGCTCAAAAAACATTTGTCTCTTACCCACTCACCATCTAGAGTGCATTTTCATGGTGCAGGTTGTTTAGCGAGAGTTGCAGTAAAACACGAGTTGCAGATGTTTCCCTGTACCATGACACGCTTCTGGTTGGATCCCATGTATTGGCAGCCGGTTGGAGTTCCAAAATGTGTACTGCTTCAAGATGAACTAGACAAATAGGAACGCTAAAAAGTAACTTAAAACATGTTATACATATTAGTGTCATTTGTACATCGGCATACACGAGCATCGCCAGGTACTTGCGATAGTCTATATGTATAAAAAATGCCCGCATGACTGACTAACTGACTGACTGACTGACTGAATGACTGACTCACGGACTGACTGACTGGCTGACTCACTGAATAATTAAATGACTGATTTACTCACTGACTGACTGACTGACTGATTGACTGACTGACAGACTGAGAGAGAGAGAGAGAGAGAGAAAGACTTTATTTAATGCCAGCAGAGGGGAGGTCCGGGCTATACAGAGCCGCTCCCTCCCCCCGACGCGTTTACGTCGCCCTCGGGACTAGGCCCCGCCGGCGTCGGCGAGAGCGGCGCGCGAAAGGTACTCGGGAACTCGACCCTTTCCCCCCGTCGGTGCCTCTCTCCGCCTCTGCCTAGCGAGAGCAGCCTCGAGCTGCTGGACGGCGAAGGTTTGTGATGTCAGGTCCGGTGGGTTCGCGGCACTGACGATGGTGTCCGGCAACCGGCCGTAGAGGTCGGCTGCTTCTACAGGATCAACTGCACAGTCCCACAGGATGTGGGCCAAAGTTGCGCGTTCACACTCACATACACTGCAGACATCGCTGACATAGACGTCCGGGCACACGTGGCGTGCGAGTGCCGGCGTGATTACCGATAGTGTCTGTAACTGGCGTAACAGCACTGCCTGCGAACGCGTGAGTCCCGGGTGGGGCGGTGGCGTGGTGCGGCGGCCGAGCCGGTACCACTCCAGCACCTCCCCGTACGTGAGGAGGGGCTCCGGGTCCCACCCGTCGTCGTCGTCTTTTCGGTGGTCTTTCGCCGCGGAGCCCGGAGGAGGAGGAGAGGCCCCGCCGGTAGCTCGGTGGCCGCCGGCCGGACTCGCCGTCGCCGCCGCCGCGCGGTTGGTCAGTCCTCGCGCGCCGGCGTCCGCCGTCTCGTTGCGGTTGGGGAGACCGCCGCCCACGTCTCTGATGTCCGTGTGCGCCGGAAACCACCGAAGGTGGGTGGCCGGCACCGCTTCACTGATCACTGCACGACACCTCACAACGCGCACAGCACTTTCACACACGTTGGTCTTGGCGTAGTTCGCGATGGCTGAGCGCGAGTCACTGATCACCGTGGTGCATCGCGGGTCCGTCAGCGCCACTGCGATCGCCGTCTCCTCCGCCTGGCGCCCGTACAGGGCGCCCGTGTCGTTTGCGTGCGTCGCGGCGAGGGCGCGCGCCCTCGCTTCTCGGCGGCCGCGGTTGCGGTCGGGGTGGACGTTGCGGGGTAGCGGGAGGATCCGGAGCCGCTGCATCAGCTCCGTTTGGAGCTGCGTCGTCTCGTGCCGATGCGAGTCCGTGGTCTTCGGTCCCATCCCGAGCCGCTCCAGAATGCGCCTGCCCGTTCTTGTGGAGGCGAGGCGCTCGAGCTGCGCTGTCGTTTGGGCCTCGCTGATTTCCTCGAGGGTGTTGTGCACCCCCAGCTCGAGTAGCCTGGCCGTGCTGGTGCTGCATATCAAGCCCAGGGCCGTCTTGTAAGCCTTGCGGATGGCTGCGTTGATGAGGTCCCGCTCCTGCCGTAGCCAGTAGTGGAACGCGCCGACGTAGGCGACGTGGCTCATCGCAAAAGATTGGAGCAGTCGGAGGAGGCTGGCCTCCTTCATTCCGCTGTGCCGTGTCGCCACACGTCGGACGAGTCTGGCCGCCGCGCCGATCTTGGTGACGAGGCGGTCGACCGTGGTCTTTTTACTTCTGCTGGCCTCGAGGTACATGCCGAGGACCCGGAGCGTGTCTACCCTGGGGATGACGGCGCCGTCCCTTGTTGTGATTCTGATGTTCGCCGAGTCCTCGGCCTCCCTCTTGCGGTACTTGCCCGGCGGCGGGACGATCAGCAGCTCCGACTTTTGCGGCGAGCACCGCAGGCCCTTGCCGTCGAGGTAGTCTTCGATGGCGTCCACCGCCGTCTGCAGCGCGTCTTCGATGTGGCCGTTGCTACCCACGGGGACCCACAGAGTGATGTCGTCAGCGTAGATGGTGTGGCGGACCTGTGGGATCCCCGAGAGTCTGCGCGCCACCCCGATCATCACGAGGTTGAAGAGCAGCGGCGATATCACCGAGCCCTGAGGGGTTCCCGTGCTCCCGAGCTTCTTCGGCGGCAGCTGGAGGTCTCCCGCGTGTATTTCGACGGTCCGCTCCGAGAGAAAGTCTCGGATGTAGTTGTAGGATCTTCTGCCCAGGCCGAGCCTGGCGACCTGTTCCAGGATGGCGGAATGCTTGACTTCGTCGAACGCGCTCTGCAAGTCCAGCCCGAGCACGGCCCTGTTGTCTTGGGGGCCGACGGACGTGTCCAGGATGTCGTGTTGTAGCTGGATCATGGCGTCTTGAGTGCTGAGCCTCTCCCGGAAACCCAACATGGTGTCGGGGTATAGCCCTTCCGTCTCGAGGTAGCGTTGCCATCTGTTGTTCAGCACGTGTTCGAGAATCTTCCCCACGCACGACGTTAGGGATATCGGGCGCAGATTCTCGATGTTGGGCGGCTTGCCCGACTTGGGTATTAGCACCGTTCTCGCCGTCTTCCACTGGCGCGGCAGCGCTCCCGCTCGCCAGCAGCGTTTGAAGTACCTCGTCAGGGACGCGATGGCCCCTTCGCCGAGGTTCCGCAGGGCCTTGTTCGTCACCCGGTCCGGCCCGGCCGCCGACTTGCAGTTGATGGTCTGCAGCACGGCCCTGACCTCCCACTCCTCGATGTCGCGGTCGAGAACGGGATTGTCTGCGCCCGCGTACTCTCCGTGGCGTTCGCTGGGGGTGCTCGGGAGGTACTTCGCGTCGATGCGCCTGCATGTTACTTCCCTTCCCTGCGCTTTGGTGGCCGTGTGCACGACTTGCGCGAGGCAATGATGCTGGTAGCCCTTGGTGCCGGTCTCGTCCAGGAGGTGACGCAGCGACCGCCACGTTCTCCCCTTTTGGAGCTGGCCGTCCGCTTCGTTACACACCGCGTGCCAGCGCTGGGTCCAGAATTCTCTGCTGTACTTCTCGATCTCGCGTCCCAGCGTGGCTATCCGCTTTCGGAGATGGTGATTGTTTCTCCTTCCCCTCCATCTCTTCTGCAGCGACTGCCGGGCCTCCAACATGTTTGCCAGGCGGCTGTCTATGCCGGGGTGTTCCTCGTCCGTTTCGAGCTCCGTCGTTGCGTCCGTTATGAGACGGACGATGTCTTCGGTCCAGCTCTCGAT